>NW_013952633.1:360438-362268 GCF_001266775.1 Austrofundulus limnaeus
CACACACACACACACACACACACACACACACACACACACACACACACACACACACACACACACACACATCCATTGAATGACAGCAAAGCTACAAACACAAACAAGGCTCGGCACAAATATGCACCCCTTTACCTTTAAAATCATTATTTTACAACAAACTCTGCCAAAGGGTCTTGTACTGAGTTCTACACCACTGACTCCATCTTGACACATAGATCAGAAAGTTGCCAGTAAGTAACCAGCAATTTACTCCTTGGTTAAACACTTTGAAGCCACAGAGCCCCATCACCAGCGGCAAATCCATCAGAGAGGAATAAATGCTGACAAAGACAGGGGACRAGAGGGAAAGAAAAGGAGAATCTATCTAAACCTCTTAGGCTCAAACAACCTTCCTGTCACAAGCAGCATGCAAGGTGGTGTCAGTAATCCCCGAGGTGTGTAATATGAAACAGCATGTTAATGCTGGAACTCTTCCCTTTGAACTTTTTTCACTGGAGAAGAGGGGCATTTTTATGATAGCCTTCTCACTTTTTCCGTCTAACATCCCATGCTCTTACATATTCTTTCATCTGTTCTGCTTTTGTTGATTTTATTTTTGTGCTCTTTTTTGTTACTTTTACCAGATTTTTTTAAAGAGAAACAACACAATAGTACACAACTGATGATTTAATTTTGATTAATATTTAAATGGCTATGGTTCTCTAAAATGTAAAATGGGAACTTCCTTRGTAAATTCGACAGCAATCTAATGTAATTGAAAAAAAATACATTTACCTTATCACTAATCCAATATAATCATATAACTCAAATGAATCAAATTATTTAACAGGCCAAACATAACCACATAACTTTGGTGTATGGCACAAAACAGATATGTAAAAACAAAAATTAATGAGTAAATAGTATAAGTGGGAAATCTTTTTATTTTTCTTAGGATTATCATTAAAAATGGTTATGAATAAAATTGCAGTTGTGAGTACATAGTTCAAAATAGTATTGCTTTAAATCAATGGATGTCTGAATGATATTYCCTCTACACTGACCAACAAACTCAGGTCATGTCTAAAAACATGTTATAATGATGCTAATGCAAATCAGTATTAATAAGATCACAGAACAAATGTGAACTCAAGAATAAAAATAGAATTCTGTTCTGATAATCTGATAATAACCTGTGCTCTCTGGCACAAATGTATCCATGCTGTCAGGTGTGCCTGGACGATTACCCACCATGCTGTGCTCCTCTGTGGCAACTCCCCCAGTGGGAGAGAAGTTCTTACTCAAGACCAGAGTTAGGAAAGAAAAAAATGGCAACCTTTTCACAGCCTTCTCATTTTTACATCACTGAAGCCTGATGGACAATGCAGCTTGACCTACTGACTCGTGACTCAGTCATATTATCCTTTTTATCTAATCAGTGTTGTTTAATTCTGCTTGTGAAGTGAAGGTGAAGTGCTTTTACTTTAAAAAAGTGCTGTGCAACTACACTACACAGATCATGTGCAAAATTAGACTTTTTTCAAACATAAAACAAAGGTTTTATCTGTGTACAGCACATTTATTATTCTGTTAGTTTTTAAAGTGTAGTGCCTCCTATCAACAGTTATCACTCCATGCATGTTTTGGTTCTGTGATGCTCACATCTATGCAGCATGTGGCCAGTTTGATTGGTGATTTATGAACTGTCAGTGACAAATATACCAGTTTTGAAATGTAGTTTCAGTTAAATAGTTTCAATGTTCAGTTGATAATTACTGCTATTATAGACTTAAAAATGTTTTAAACTACATTAACACACACACACACACACACACACACACACACACACAC
>NW_013952633.1:362323-368907 GCF_001266775.1 Austrofundulus limnaeus
CACACACACACACACACACACACACACACACACACACACACACACACACACACACACACACACACACACACACAAACTGCATTATAAAACAGATAAACATGAGTCTTTAGTCTGGTTGTTTGTCAATGCCTAGCTGAAGTTATTATTTGAAGTAAATTGTGAAGAGAAAAGAAACCATAAGCCTCAGGGCCCGGCTTTATGTTCCGGTGCTTCCTTGGCTTCAAGCTCTCACTGTTTGTCCAAAATCTCCCTTGAGCCAGCTCTGCAGGGGGRAAATAACAGTCTAGGACATCTGATCATTTCTGGGGGGGTTTCCACATTGCACTGTGAAACTTTAGAGAATAGGCCATCAACCCGTCTATGGGTAGTATAATTTACATATCTTACTTTAGATGGATTTATTTAGTGTATGACAGTTCTGAAACTTGTTAATAAACATCATGACATGCATATGACTTTTGTTAAAAGCAAAGCCTATTTTATGCAGTTTACAATATAAACATAAAACACACAACTAGGTTTATCACTAATACACAGAACATTGAAAAACGTTGCAGCATAATTGGTGTCAAGGGATGTTGAAGAGAGATATAACATTTAAGGATTTCACTAATTTAATTGTTATATGTACTGTCATTACACAAGGTACATGTTCAGAGACTGAACAAAAAAAGTATATTTTAAATAAATATGAAATTTCCCTTAAATCCATAGTTTTAAGGTATTCTCCGGTAGTATATCCAATAATGTTGTTTAATAGTTCAATGCATTTGAGTCCTAAATGTTTTTTTTTGTTGTTTTTTTTCCAGGATCACTACTACAGCTGCCTGTATGATGGACCTAAGAAGGTATCCACTAGATGAGCAAAACTGCACACTTGAGATAGAGAGCTGTAAGTAATTATACTCTTCTTTTATTGTTATTATTGACATATATATGTATTTTAACTATATTCTTCAGCTTATCATAACTGTAAACTGACTTAGAAACAATGTAGTTTATTTAAGTCTCTCTGAAGTGAGTTTCACCAGTTGCAAAGGGACCTTAGCGTCAGGTGAGGCTGCAAATCCCAAGTTTGACTAAAATGTGAATCCAACTGGTATTTTACTGGCTTCTGAGGATTACTAGTTTTCACAATTGCTTAAGTGGGCAACAAGTGTCAAGGAGTCAAGGATTTTTTTTATTGTCATTCCATTTTTTTTTTTTGGTTTGTGGTATGAAATTTGTAGTCAGGTCCCAGATTAAGAATACACAAAATAAAAAATAAAAATGCAATATAATAAAATAATGCACATGTGTGAATAATTTAAAAGAGTAGAGAAGAGCTGAATTAGGTGCAGCTTGAGTTTAGCAGTCTGAAGGGTAGAAGCTGTTTCTCAGCCTGATGGTTTTGTTCTGGATGCTCCTCAGCCCTCTGCCTGAGGGGAGCAGCTGGAATAGATGGGTGGAGTCCATCATAATGTGGAGGGCCCTCCTCCTACATTGTGMTGTGTAGAGGTCCGACATGGYGGGCAGGCTGCTCCCCACAGTCCTCTGTCCAGCCTTAACCAGCCATCATCAAACTAACATTTTTGTTGTCAAGACACAAGGTCTTCTAACATTTTCTAACATATGGCTGATTTGTGTTTTCTGCACTCTTTACAAAATTCTTTCCCGTTTTTGTCTGACCTCAGCAGTGGGAATTGAAGACCAACAAAAAATCTATGTGACGAGAATACAGTATCTGTTCTGTGCTATTGCAGACCTATTCATACTTACTGTATATTGTAACCATTTTTTATTACATACATCTTTTTTATGATTTCATTTTTTACTTAAAGTCATCATTAGATTTTTCATTCTTTTTTGTTGTTTTTGTTGTTTTTTCAAATCACTTCAGTAGAAAAAAGAACTTAATATTAGTTTCTTAATTTCCTCATCATCAGTGATTTTTTTTAGTAAAGAGAAAATAGAGAAAGCGGGAAAAACAAAGATAGAAATAATTAGAAGGATTGAAATAGAGATTAGAAGTATATTAAATATACACCAACAAAACACAGGACCACACACCCAACATCTGTCCGCTCACCTGAAAAATAAATGGATAAATACATGGATGGCGTATATAAATATATACACATGACTATTCATACAGTATATAAAGATAAACATACTGTACATACATGCCTAGATTCATAAATATTGTCAATGTATACACACAGACATACTTTATAAAAACTCAGTGACCAGTCAGAACCCCCCGGATCAGAACACCTGTTTGTGAGCAGTTGTGAACATGCGTGTATATTCAAGAYTTCTCCAATGGAATATTTAATAGTGACTGTGGAGGACCGGAGACCCAACCCTCAAGACACGAGGCAGACATAGGGAGGACCAGAGCCCAAGGGCCCGAGAGGGATCCCGAGCGCAGAGCCCCAAGGGGCACCCGCACGGGAAGATCTGCCCACCCATCTCTCAGATCAGACCATAGGGGAGAACTGGGAGAGTTCCCCCAGCGACCACATTCACAGCCTCCAGGGCCAGCAGCGACAAACTCATGGGCCCCACCGGCACCCGCCATACCGGAGCAGATCCAGGAAAGGGCACAGAGATCCGGGCCCTCAGGTCGCACCCCCCTCCAGACCAAAGCCTGACAGGGCCAGAGGCTCCAGCAGGCAGTCACCAGGCCAGGCCGGCACACACCCCAGCACCCAGCCCCAGACCCCGGGAACCCTCAGCACACCGGCGGCCAGCCTCACACCCCTCAGATAAACCAGCGGGGGGGCAGACTCCAGCATGACAAATACCCAAACATACACAGACACAATCACACCATCCCACCCTCATCCTCACACCCACTCATTCAAAGACATACAAGGATGCCACATTCCACGCATACCGCYGATAAACACTCTATACCCCCAGGTCCAGGACATGCACCCACCCCCTACTGGAGGCAGCACACACCCAAACCCAGGAGGTAGTCGTGGAGAGGAGCAGATAGCCAAGGCCCGGCCCGGGCCGCACCAGGACGCCCGGCCAGCCCCTCGCCACAGTGAAGCTACGCCCATGGCCACCCCACCACACCGCCAACGGTGAAGCGCATCCCCCTAGCCAACCGCCCCCCGGAACCCAGCAGCCACTCCGGCCAGAGTCACCCACAGGAACCAAGAGCCACACCTCAGGAGACCAAACAGCACCAGGGAGGATGGAGATCCAGCCCCGCCCCCAGCAACCGTCGAAGCCCCGAGCCCACCCACAGCCCAGGACCGCACCCGGCGGCCTGCCCTTCTTCAGGACCCCCTCCCCAAATGGCAGTCTAGATTTACCATTCTTAATCACTATTGACCATCATTCCCATATGTCCTCATACACATTTTCATTCAGACAAGGAAGTTTGTATTTAGTTCTCAGTTTGTGCTTTTTAGATGACTGACATCTCCAACATCGTAGCCACTTTTTGATGCTCCTGAAACTTTGACATAATGAATATTATACCCATGAAATCTGATTTGTGAATGAATATTTTATCCATTTATTTTGATCTTTTGTATTATAGCCTCAACACTAGTTCAATTACTTTTAATCACACTATTTAAAGCCAGCAGTTCTTTCATCAGTGTAAAGAGACTTGATAACAATATTGTTTTCTGCTTTCATAGGAAAGTTAATGTGTCAGAAATAAAGCAAATTTCTTAAAAGTTTTAATCATTTTGTGCAAAAGTACCCATGTTAAATGGTGTCATTTAAAATCACAATTGTATTTCTCATATTAACACATACGTACTGTATTTGTCATGTGAGTTTGATGAAATGGGATCTACAGGTTCTATTCAAGCTGCTTTTTTCAACTAATATAATATACTGCAAGCACAAAATTATTCTCACAAACATGTTTTTTTACAACAATTCAGAGCTGTCAGGCTTTTGAGCTTGTTCGTCTGTTATTTTAATAATCATTAAATGTGTATATGTCTGTCTGTGTACATACTGGATTTGTCATTTTGTTTTAAAGTGGTATTGTGCTAGAACAGGTTTGCAGTGTGTAGCGTACAGAAGATTTTTTTTTTTCATTCAACAGTTAAACAACAAGCAATCTTTTTTCACTGTCCCATTTTCCCAAAAGGTATTTTGTGAAAGCTTTGTAAGGTTCACCTCAACATTCTGTTTTCACGGTTTGGAAAAAGTGCAAATGCAAAACAAAAGTATTAGATAAGACATCGCTTTAGAAGTTGGTTGTTTACACTGCTCCGCTCTTTCCCAGGCAGGTCCCTTTGCTCTCACTTTTGTTTGCTGTCTTCTTGTAAAAACTCAATTTTCACATGTGTTTTGGAGCATTTATGATAACAGTCTGGGACTGTCAGTTAGAAATGAAAGCACTTTCACTTTGCAACGCATGATTGCTCCATGTATTACGTTGCAGCTGTTAAGCTGTTGCTTGTCAAACCATCCTCTGGGTTTGGTTGCAAATTTTTTTTATATGTAGGTCTATAAACAAGTTACCCCAAATGGACCCCATTAGAAATTATGCTCCAGGTTGCTCTTAAAGTATATTTTAACATGAACAGTATGACTTTTGACCTTTCCAAAATCTGATTCATGTAAAAATGAAAACATTCACTTAACAGGAACAGCAGCTGTGCACACTTTCAATACATTATCCCAAAATATGGGTCACTCAGCTGTTAGCCACTAAATAATACAGAAAACACTTTTGAACTGATTAGATGGTGAAGATTTAGCAAATGCTTAACTCTGAGTTGAATAAGTTGCTTCTTGCCTTAACAGAAGAACATTGACCTCTTATAATGAAAAACTGCACCCTGAAAGAGGCTGAAACATACCGGTTTTTATTTCTAAAAACAATGTGATGTAACATAAAAGCACACTGATACTGATACAATATATCACTTGGTTGCTTTAAACTTGAATTGAAAATCTCATTTCACAACAGAATCTCTTCTGAGCAATAATMAGATTTTGTGCTCTAACAATTCATAGAGTGTATGGAAACATATAACTTTACTTTGCCATTTGTGCTATCACAGCTCTGTTTAGAAAGTACAAACACCTTTTTGCAGCGCGGYAACAGCTGTAAAACTGTGCCAGACCTGTTTGTTTTTGAGTATATATACGTACTGTTATAGCTTTTGCATGGCTTAAAAAAACATTAAAGCAACAAAGAGATGTGTGCTGCAAACCCATAGTTTGTGTTTTTTTAAACAAATATGGGGAAAATGTATTTCAAAGTAGCTCTATCTGTTTTTTAAGTAATATCAAAACCAATGTTTTATCTGCTTCCAAAATCCTTTTTGCCCATTGAAACAAATCAAAAGGGACATTATTTTATAAGCTTCATAAAAAGGCTCCAAGCCAGATATGGTCAGGGAGATATGCCAAAGTCCCATTGAAATAGCTTTTGTATTGTATTGCTATCTCTCTTTTGATGTTATCATGAACAGTTTCATTTATTTTCATCTGCCAGAACTCTCACACTAAGGAATCCACAAGAAAGTCTTGCAAAGGTTCAGTACATTTTGCTACACCGTTATTGTCTCCAAACAATTATATGCAGATTGTAAAGTCACATGTTGTAATTTGATGTGTTCAATTCAATTAAATTTCAATTCAATTCAATTCAATTCAAATTCAATTCAAAAAATATTTTATTGATCCCAGATGGAAATTAGGTTAACTTTAAAGATAAACTCTATTTTATAAAGATTTGTAATATGTTAGCAATGTTTGTAAATACTGTACATTTATTGTAAGAATGTATCATTTAGGATATTTATGTTTTTAAAAATTTAACTAATATGTGAAGACAATGAGTTATTAAAAATGCATTTCAATATAGATTTTAGATGATCTATGAGGATTGAGCTCAAACATTGCACACACAGCCAGGGTGGCTGCCGGGTTCTGGGGGGTGGACGGCTGGGAGGATGCACTTGGTCGTTGGCGGTGTGGTGGGGTGGTCATGGGTGTGGCTTCTCTGCTGGCTGGGCGTCCTGTTGCGGCCCGGACCGGGCCTTGGCTATCTGCTCCTCTCCACCTCAGAATGATTGGGTCTACCTCCTGGGTTTGGGTGTGTGCTGCCTCCAATAGGGGGTGGGTGCATGTCCTGGACCTGGGGGGTATAGAGTGTTTATCGGGGTATGAGTGGAATGTGGCGTCCTTGCATGTCTTTGATTGAGTGGGKGTGAGGATGAGGGTGGGATGGTGCGATTGTGCATGTTTGGGTATTTGTCAGGCTGCGGTCTGGGCTGCCCCTCCTGCTGGTTTATCTGGGGGCCCGCTGTTACTCGGCCCCCTGGTGGGGTGTGTGGCTGGCTGCTAGCGTACTGGGGGTTCCCGAGGCCTGGGGCTGGGCGCTGGAGTGTGTGCCGGCCTGGCCTGGTGACTGCCTGCTGGGGCTCGGGGCCTCTGACCCTGTCGGGCTTTGGCCTGGAGGGGGTGCGCCCTGGGGGCCTGGACCTCTGTGCCCTTTCCTGGATCTGCTCTGGTATGGCGGGTGCCGGTGGGGCCCATGAGTTTGTCGCTGCTGGCCCCGGGGGCTGTGCGTGTGGTCACTGGGGGGACTCAAACCAGTTCTCCCCTATGGT
>NW_013952633.1:370246-373193 GCF_001266775.1 Austrofundulus limnaeus
CCTTAGAGGTATATAGATTTGACAGTCGTCAGCGTAGCAATGAAAGGAGATGCCCTGTTTTCTAATAATTCAGGCCAAAGGCAGAATGTACAATGAAAAAAGCAAAGGCCCCAAAATTGAACCCTGGGGAACCCCACATGACAGAGGAGCAGAAAAGGATTCAAATCCTGCAATTTTTACTGAAAATGTTCTGTTTGCCAGATAGGGCCTTAACCAGTCCAGGGCAGAGTGCCACTGATGCCTACCTGGTGCTGTAGACGCATCAACAAAATGCTGTGGGCTACTGTTTCAAATGCAGCGGTTAAGTCCAGTAAAACAAGAATAACATAATCACCAGAGTCRCATGCCAAAAGAATATCATTATAAACTCTCAGCAGGGCTGTTTCAGTGCTATGAAGAATTTTGAAACCTGACTGAAACACATCCATGATATTATGTTCATCTAGGAAGGATTTTAGCTGCACGTAAACAATTTTTTCCAAAACTTTTGACAGTAGAGGCAGCTTGGAGATGGGCCTATAATTCCCCAGTACAGTGGGATCAAGACCAGGTTTCTTTAACAGGGGGTGCACCACAGCATGTTTAAAATTTGCAGGAACTACACCAGATAACAAACTACTGTTAAAAAGGGCAAGAACTGAGTGCCTAAAACAAGGGAAAACTTATTTTAAAAAATGTGGTGGAAGGGCATCACATGGAGAACCAGAGGGCTTAATCTGGGCAACCATATCCTAACAGAGACAAAGACACTGGTTCAAACTGATTAAAAACCACAGAACAGGGCTTACACACAGAGGGGTCAGAGTCTGGGCGTAAAATGGAGGCCCGTATGGAGGTAAACTTATCAATAAAAAACTGCATAAAATTATTACAAAGCTGAGCAGATGCTTCTGAACCAGCAGTGTGAGGAGAGTTAAGGAAAGAGTCAATAGTAGTGAAGAGAACACGGGGGTTGTGGCTGTGAGACAGAATTACGTTAGAGAAGTGTTCCTTTTTGGACATTTTACTGTGTCCTGGTAATTACGCCAGCAGTCTCTAAACAACTGAACGGACACCTGCAGCTTGTCTTTTCTCCACTTGCATTCCGCTCTGCGACATTCTTGTCTGACAGCTCGAGTCCTTTCGTTAAACCACGGTTCAGGTTTAGTTCTAGGCTGTTTGGTTTTTAAAGGAGCCACAGACTCCAGTACAGTCTGACATGAGGAGTGGAGCCAAGAACTAAGCTCCTCAGCATCAGTTGGAGCAGCAGGTGGACAGAGCTGGGAGAACAYTTCAGAAAACTGACTGGCAGTGGAGGGGTTAATAATCCGACAGCTCTGAGCAGGAGTGCGAGATTTAAGAGAAGCATTTTTAAAAACAGTCTGGAATATGACAGGCAWATGATCAGAAATTACAGAATCAAAAATTTCCAGGCTAGACACAGGCAATCCAAAAGRCAGCACGAGATCCAACGTGTGCCCTTTTTCATGTGTAGGTCCAGATAAACAGTGAAACAAATTAAGAGTCAATAAGAGTTGAGAATTCTGATACCAGAGGTTTATCTGGGCAACAAACGTATGTTAAAATCACCAACAATAAGGCCATGGTCATAGTCCATCACAGTCTCTGAGAGGAATTCAGAAAATTCATTAATAAAATCCTGGTTGTATTTTGGTGGACGGTGGATGACAGCACACAGAACCGGGTCAGAACGACCCACCTCAAAGGTGGTTAGTTCGAAGCTGGTGAATTGACRTTGTTTAAAACACTGTTTACAACTAAAAAAAAAATTATCCACCACTGCAGTTCCACCTCCCCGGCCCGATTTTCAAGGAGAATTAAAATAACAGCAGCCTGGTGGTAAAAGCTCCGACAGAGCAGCTGATTCAGCTTCACTCAGCCAAATCTCTGTAATGCAGAGGAAGTCCAGATTATTGGAGATGAAGAAATGTCTCAGAATAAAGGTTTTATTTACCAGCGATCTGGCATTTACCAGGCYGATCCTGGCTGGAGCAGGAGCGGGGTTGTCGCGTTGGGCCCGACTCAGCGATTTCAGGTTCTGCGGGTTCACTCCGCRCTTGCTGAGCCGGTGCAGGCAAAGGCGTCTGTTCCACTGGGGCACATCCCCACCAACAACATGAAYCAGGCAAGGATCCACCGGCTCCAGAAAACGCAGAGGCAAAAACACACTGGTGAACATTACAGGGACTGTCCGAAAACATTTGGACCACGACAAGCAGACCCTCAGCCTCACCAGGCGTCCACCGCGTTTACCGCGGCGGCGATGACGTTTCCGCCGGGAAGGCAGCGCCGGTGTCTGGTATAGGTGAGCTGGATATCCCGACAGCTCAGGAAAAATGTTATGTTTCCAAGTAGCCAATGCAGATACATTGTTGACAGGGTGTCTTAGATCCAATAATGTTTGGCGGTCATTCACCAACAGTGACTTGATTTCACTCGTGCCAAGAGACAGAAACAACAGAGAAATGACAAGAATTGACAGTGAGAGATAGCCTGCCACGTACACCGGCGCCATYTTCCTTCATCAGTTTTGTTGGTGCATATTTAATATACTTCTAATCGCTATTGCAATCTTTCTATCTTTCAAATTACTTATCTCTCTCTGTTTTTCTCTCTGTCTCTATCTCTTCATGAGACATGAGACAAGGGCAAGATGGCGCCGGTGTACGTGGCAGCCGTCTTTCACTGTCAATTCTTGTCATTTCTCTGTTGTTTCTGTCTTTTGGCACGAGTGAAATCAAGTCACTGTTGGTGTATGACCGCCAGACATTATTGGATCTAAGACACCCTGTCAACAAGGTATCTACATCGGCTACTTGGAAACATAACATTTTTCCTGAGCTGTCGGGAATTCCAGCTCACCTATACCAGACACCGGCGCTGACTTCCCGGCGGAAACGTCATCGCCGCTGCAGTAAACGTGGTGGACGCCTGGTGAGGCTGAGGG
>NW_013952633.1:373203-387833 GCF_001266775.1 Austrofundulus limnaeus
GATGATGAAGAAATACATAAACTAAATAAACTAATATTTGGTTTAGTTTTCTACTGAAGGGACACAAAAATAAATAAAATTAAAAAAATAAAAAATGAAAGTGGTGGGAGGAATCAAAATACAGAAAACATCTGGGGGTGATGCTGACTAGAACTAGTGTAGGTAGAGAACAAAAGAAGGGATTTGTGGTATAATATTTTTTTCATGAATAATAACTGAATGAGTGTGGGGGTTCCCCATAATTGTCTTGTCAAACATGCTTGCCTTTGTCATTAGCACAGTCCTCTCTTCACTGTCCTCCCACTGTTCTATCATGTGTCATGTGGATACTCTTGCAAATCAAACATGTTCAAATAATTTAAGCCTCCCAAAGTTTTGCTTTCACACATGATAAGGCAAAGATAATAATAATAATAATAATAAACAAAAAAACAAAAATAAATAAATAAGAAGAGTTTAAACCTGAGCATGCAACCAAATGTATGATGTAGGTTATTACAGAAATCACCCAGCAAAATTATTCTGTGCATGCATGCCAGCAAATCTCATAAATATAGTTAGCATTTAGCCTGCTGCCGTAGAAAACAAGTTAATTTCAAAATAAAAAGAAGAGAAAGAGGTTATAATGGTTGCTGCTGCTGTCTCACAAACGGCTAACACAAATTCTAAATTGTCATGCAATTGTTGAATAATTTCACCATAAAACAACATCCTGCTCAATCTTCTTGCATACATTTTCTGTCACATTTTCAGTTCAGTTTACTGTATTATCAGGATGAAAGCACATGTGAACACTGCTTTTTTTATGTTCAATGTCTTTTTTTTCCTCATACACCCATTCCTTTCTCTCAAATTGACTTTAAGCATTTTCTTTATATTAACTAAGCATTTCTTTACATTCCTTTTGGTCACAGTTTGCCACCAATTAGTGACTGCTTAAATGGAGAAGCAAAGTGTCAGTTTATAATTTGTTTTCCAGATGAAACAAGCATTGAGGTGTGTAAATTGCTACATTTTCATCCAATTAATCAAACCTTTTACTTTCTCCAGTAAAGCAGTTGACAAACCGCTGAAAAGTTTTAATTGTCTTCGAGAGAGGCATGGTTAAAATCTCCAGAGAATTCCGTGAACTCGTCAAGGTTTTGTGTTTGTAGGCTGGCAGCAAAGGAGCTGATATTGTCACACATGTTGTCAGCACAAGCTGAAGGCAACTGCTACCAAATTAGAGCAGCTAAATTTTCTACCTTATTATGCATGATATTGYTGTAGTTGTTTTTTTTTTTCCCCTGCAATAAATTAAGGTAAATTATTACCAAATAACATACCTGTTCACCAAGACAATGTAGTGACTTCATGAGACTGGTGAAATCTTGCATGGCAGGGTCATGATCATGAGAAAATCTGTCTTTCTAAATGACATTAGAATGTGTGGCTAAGACACCAGCAGGTTGACCAATTAGTGTTTTACAGTAGCACTTTCTGACAGATTTCAAAATTTGTTGTTAGTCTTATCAGCCACTACATGCTGTGAATTTTTTTCTTTCCTTTTTTTGGTGAAAAAGGATTGATGTCATCCAAATAAGCATTATTATTTATTTTTCCCCTTGTGGTTTTTTGCAGTCTGACGTGTTACATTGCAAAAAAGTTTTTTTCTTGGTTAGATATCTTTGTAAAACTGTAAATGTTTCAGTCTATTTTTGTTTGTATTTCCCCACTTTTTTCACTCTCCTTAGACCAGTGTCAGCAGATGTGCCAGGAAATAGAACTGAACCAGAGAACAACATGCAAGAGGCAATTTTTTATGGTCTAATGAAAATGTACCTTATTTTTTTTTTATTTTCCCAACCAATTCTTGTAGAGTACTATGTTACTCAATTATTTATTTATTCTGCCCACTGGCCACTTTGCTGTTCATGTCTCCAATGATTTGGCCAGACGATGGCAAATGATGGTGCAGCTGCAGTTCAAATTAAGGTTAATGGACATGCTTCTTGTAGCTTTGCAGATTTTATTGAGTTGCAGTGGTGAAGATGGATGCCAACCCTTTCATTTGTTTTAATATTTTTTACTTGGCTCCTGGTATTAATTATTCATTTGTTACAGTAAACAAAATAAAGTTGGGTCATGTCATTGTGAGATGTATAGGGAGAACATGTTAAAAAATCATGCTAAGTGATCAACGGGCTATATGCCACAGACATCCATTCTACCATTTCCATATTTTTTTGGCCACGCAGAACACTTCCGGTTTGCAGGTAAAACAGTTATGTACCAACACTACCACAGAAGATGTACTAGCTGACAAAAGTCCAACCAAGTGGAAAACATTTCTATAAAGTGGATTATAACATAAAATAAAATAAAAATATGATATTATAAATGTTTTATGGTTCCAGAAATAAACCCTTTTCCTCATTCATTGGCTTCTTATTCTGTGGATTTTTCATGTAAAGCAGTGACACTTACAGAGTTGGAAAGAACAGAGCTTCGACTTTAAATTGACGGGTATGTTTGGATGGTGTTGCACTGACGTTGGTGCACTGTAAACATGGTATGAGTTTCAGGCGGATATTCTGCTGCTCTCAGTAAAAGATTTGCACGTGGGTTGTGTCTAGACTGTAATATACATATACACACTAAGGAGTTTTTGCTTTTGTATAAAACTCATGAAAAGTTAAAATAATTTCATACTCCGTATAATACAAACACACACGCTTACGTTGTGAAGAATCTAATGTTCTTGTTGGAAGCAGCAAAACGGTGAAGGCCAAACTGCTGCCAGATAGTATCATTTACCTCCAGCACTGAATCCACATCTGCAGGGTCTGGAGCAGAGGCATAACCATGATCCTTAAGGATGTCTAGTTATACTGGCTGTTGTATCTTCTTCCTTGCTGTTCTCTGGAGGTGGTCTTTCCCTTCTCCCCCAAACCTCGAGTCTTGGAAGTGGAAGGTAGTAATTGTTCCACTCGAACAAAGCAGGTACAGCTCCCTTTTTTAACCTCCTTCTTCCCATTTCTGATGCTGGCTCTTGAATATCCTCAGGTTTGAAATACTGACTACAAATGCGAGCGTGAGCTTTTATAGCTAGCCACCATCCAGTGTCGCCTTAACTCCTCAACAGGAAAATGGAAAAAAAAGMCTAACTACTCTGTTGTACCTACTGGTTAGTGGACACAATGGCACACAGCAGAACTCACTTGTTGTACCAGTAGCTTGCAGATGTTTTAACTTTTGTGAATTTTTCATGGTCTAGATAACATGCAGCCGGTAGGAACCGGAAGTGATATACATGGCCTACATTTTAATGGAAGTACGACACCAATATATGTGGCATATAGGCTATTAGCAGGGCATCACTAGATAGAATAAATACATATTCTTATTTTTTCCTCAGATGGGTACACAACTGATGACATTGAATTCTACTGGCGAGGAGGAAACAATGCTGTGACAGGTGTGGACAAGATTGAACTACCCCAGTTTTCCATCGTGGACCACAAGCTCATCTCCAAAAATGTTGTATTTTCCACAGGTAATGCCAGTGAAGAACCAAAAACATCATTTGAGTCACAAGTCACTTTACATGTTGTATTTACCAGTCTGATTTGAAAAATGAAAAAGCATCAGCTCTTGAAATGGAAATGGCAAGCTATGGAAAACAGAGCTCCAAATGAAGCGCTATCCTTGGAGACGAAAAACACAATGACTTATTTACCAGCAATAAACAAAAGAACACTGTCTGACACAATGAAATATTAATTTTTTTTCTGCATTTACATATTTATGAATTTGTCATGCAGCTAAGCATTTGGCAGCAGGATAATAAATCTTTTGACTGCAGGTTCTGTGGTAGTTATTGCACTGTAAAACTGCACATTAATACAATAATAATATATCATTTTCACTGGGAATAGTTTGTTTCATCTGCAGGAGACACCAAAGAGTGCAAACTTAATAGAATAGCCCTTACTGAGGACTGAACATTATGTCTCTGAGTGTAAAGCAATAATACCTAGGCATACAGTATTTGCACAAGTGTGTCTCTGTAGAATGACATGCATTGTGTTATGCAGAAGACTGGTGACTGGGAAAATTCCTCTTTAAACATTCTGTCTCCTGCTATGAGAAAAACAAAACAAATGCCATCAGGTAACTCAGAAGTGCACACATCGGCATATTTGACTGGGCAGGTTCCCAATACAAATGTTGTGCTTTACCCCAAGAAAAGGTAATGTCATCACTGACCTTATGAACAAGAAAGGATTTGCTACAAAGCACTTTTTTGTGTGTACCAAAGCACGGTGCTTGATTCAGATAAATAATTATATTATTTTTACAATTACTCATGTTAACGCTCATGTTCAGTATGTTTTGGATGGATGTATTTTTATCTACAAGAATAAAGTCGCATTATTATGAAAAAATGCCTAATATTAGGTAACCTATTTGATATGCATAATTTTACAATACATACAGTATTTCCAGGCTATCAAGTGCTATCAGACCATAGATCACATTTGCTTTTACAACTGAGCCAAAGTCATTTGTTAAAAATGAAAAACATGTSAACTGAAAATAGTTATTTATCATTTAGAATGTGTGGCAGTGGTTTAGACATAATGGACAATCCTAGAATGATTTGAACTTTTAATAATGAAATAACAAATTGGTCACTGCATCATTTAGAATCAAATGTCTTGTTGTTAGCTAATACAGTCATCTTTGTCTGGCCAATGACTGTACAAAAAATTTAAAAAAATAAGAGTTCTGTTCATTTTTGTACTCTGTCCTTGTTCTTCTTTTCAACAGGCTCTTATCCCCGCCTGTCCTTGAGTTTTAAGCTAAAAAGAAATATTGGGTATTTCATCCTGCAGACGTACATGCCTTCTATCCTCATCACCATCCTCTCATGGGTCTCCTTCTGGATCAACTATGATGCYTCTGCTGCCAGGGTGGCTCTAGGTGAGCACGCACTACAGTTGTTATAATTTGTTGGGAAAAACGGTTAGTAAAGTTTAAGCAACCAAAAAAAATGGATCTGCCATTTCAGAAATAACCTGACTGGCTGACAATCTACACCAGCAGTTTAAAGATTTAACTTTAAATAAAACGAAAAAAGAAAGTTACAACCAAGTTACAACTGGGRGTAAAAAAAGTCTGCATTTGACAAAATTTAACGTTCTAGTTATCATGTTTTGTTCTAAACAAAGCATGTCCTCTTCTAAAGTGATCTACTGCACACAACACATTTTTTGCAAATATTATAATTATCACAGATTATGTAAGGTTTATAAATCAGTGTTGAGTTTACAGATATGTTATTGTATACAACATCCACATTGTTTCTGGCACCTCTGTACATTTCTCTAATTCTCAATTTCTCCTTCTGTGTTCCTTTTATCTGAAACCAATGTTCACTCTGAGGCTTGTTTTAAGCTTCTCTGTGTTTACTGGAAGCTTGTTGTCTTCTTTTGACTCAGCTCCATTCAGCTAGCTTTATCCGTCCTTGATCCAACCCTAGGTTTAGTTGACAAGGCAATTTCACTGATTGACGACTGAGCTGCATTTGGTGATCCAGTGGGAAGGTGTGTGTGGGATGCAACGAAAAAAAAAGTTAATGTGTCTTAATGGGAGCAGGTCAACTGTATCTGGAAATGTCTGGTCGTGGCCTTTTCCACACTGGATTTAGGAACTTCCTTACTCTGACCTGGTTTCAAGACATGCAAATGGACCTGTAAAAGCTGAACCACATGGGCCTCTCAAATGAGAAAATCAGTGTTTTTAGGGACTTGGAAAACCTGTGAGATTAAATTGACTGCATTTTTTGTTTGGACAATGGTCACTTGATATTTTTTGGGACAATTGCAGGCTTTGCTGTGGGGGAGGAGTAGTGGAGGGAGGGCTATAGTGCACGTCAAGCTGTACATGAATTACACAGATTCCCCCCCAATTTGCAGGTATACAAACGTCTAGAGAAATCTCACCATTTTTTTTTCAAAACTCATGGATTTTCTCACAAACTCTGCTTCAAAATTATCTTATGTCTCACAGCCTGTATGACTTAAAAATAAACAAACAAAGAAAAAACTCAACAAATAAAATTAAATCACCAACTCCCAACCCAATCCGCTGCTATATATATAAGTTTCCTCAGGTTTCCCTACTGCAGCTTTAATACAAAAGTTAGTAATACATCATAATAAATCATTTTATTAACTGTGTTTATATTACACTCTGAAATGGTCTCTCTTTACCAGGTATTACCACGGTCCTTACCATGACAACCATTAACACCCACCTGAGAGAAACCCTCCCCAAAATTCCATATGTCAAGGCCATAGACATGTACTTGATGGGCTGCTTTGTATTTGTCTTCCTGGCCTTGCTGGAGTATGCCTTGGTGAACTACATCTTCTTCGGCCAGGGTCCCCAACGTCAGAAAAAAGCAGCTGAGAAGACAGCAACAGCAAACAATGAAAAAATGAGGATGGATCCAAATAAGGTAACTTGTTAGGAYAGCTAGGCTGACACATCCATTTGTTATACCATACCACTAAGACACACTCACCCAAAGAAAACCCAACCAAGAAGGATCATCCCCTTAGTGTGTGTCCCTTAGCTGTTTTCAGATGGAACATGCTCGGTATATCTATACGCACAGATTAACTATCTTCCCACTAAATTGATGCAACGTTCTGCTTCAATCTGCTTGCAGTGGCTCGTGGGGAATGTGGTTGGCAGAGATGATACCCTGTATGCAAGAATGAAACAAAGAGATCTAGCTGGTCATGACTCAATGTGGGAGCCAATTTTTATGGATGATGCAGCAATTGGACTTGGTGATCAAAAGCATAAGGTAAGGCAGAAATTTCCTTTATACATTCATAGCATTAATGGTTCTAAACAATTGTACTGATTTTGACAATGCACATTCAATTAATTGTGTCTTTGAAAGGAGCAGAGTTCTGGCATGTACCAAAATAAAGTTTTAAATGTTATCAGAATATATATATATGTATGTATATTAATTATTACAATGACTTATGTTTTGGACATGGTAACTCATAGCGTTTTTAATTTCATCATACTGACAACAAAAGAATGAGAAAAAAATCATCATACTGATAATTTGTCTTATTTGGTTTATTCCTTTCAGAGAACTACAGGTTGTGTTTGTAAATGAAAAATTACTTTAAAAAAGACTAAAATCATTGGAAGGTTTCAAATTTATTTCCCTTTTTTTTGGGCAGATGGACCCACATGAAAACATCCTCTTGGGCACTCTGGATATCAAGAATGACATGGGAGTTACAGAGCTGGCTCTGGGTCTCAATGACCCACGAAACACCATGCTAACATATGACAGCTCTAATCTACAGTATCGTAAAGCAGGTCTGGCGAGGCACAACTTTGGCCGAAATGCACTGGAGCGCCATATGGCTCAAAAGAAGAGCCGACTACGGAGGCGGGCTTCACAGTTAAAAATCACCATCCCAGATTTGACTGATGTAAACTCCATTGACAAATGGTCAAGAATGATCTTCCCCACTGTTTTTTCCTTCTTCAACATTGTTTACTGGCTTTATTATGTCAACTAAAAACAATAAGACACTGGCAAGAGCAAGCACAAGCATCCAAACATGTTATTAACATCCTGTTTGTATCTGGTTTGTCTCATATGTATGCAGTGATGTGGTATTAGACTGAAGTCAGGACTTGATCTATCATTAGGAACTCAGTAACTGCTGGCTACCACATGGAAAACCTTATAGAAAAGAGATTATATACAGTACATAAGGTGCCTATTCCTGAATAACTGTTTACATTTTTTTAATTTATTTATTTTTAGTTTATTTTAATATGTATGTGTCTTTTTTATTTTTTGTCTGTTTGCCATTATATGTATTTTTTGTTTGGTCAGATCTATAACATTCTTAATCCACTACCATGTTACAAATGATTTGAAACAAAATTATGAGTTAACACTATTCTTAAAAAATACAACAATCAAGAAAATCACTGAAAACGTTTCAAAGTGGCGCAACAAATTTTCAGGATAACAATTTTTTAATGTTCTTTGCCTGACAATTTACATCTTTTTTTTTTCAGATATTGAAATCTTTGTTATTCTTTCCTACAAAGGAAAATGCATGATTCATTTCTAACATTTCTTGACTTTCAAAATGTCCAGGGTTTTATTTAAAACATGTCCAAAAAGCTTGCTGAATGTTTAAATATGTATTTATCTTTGTGTACTTATTACTACAGTATTTTGCATTTGCTATGTGTAAAAAAATAAAACAACACAGTATATTGTACTAAAACTGCAATTAAAATGGCAAGACACAAGAAAAGCCCAAATGCATAAAAATACACTTTTTTTTCCTTTAGAACAAATGTTGACAGTTATTTTAATAGTGTTTACATTCTTGACAATATTTTTAGAAAATTATGAATTTGATAATTTTAAGTCATTTCTTGCTTCCACAATTAAGTTGTATATAATTTAAACATTTTTTGTTTGWTTGTTTGTTTCAGGCCAAACCAAGGTAACACTAATTTTAGGGTTGTAATTTACAAGAATCTAATACTTTGTTCTCTCTCAATGCGGTGCAATAAGATCCAAATCAGAGTGTGAWTAATGTCATTTCCACAAATTAACCTATAGTAACATAATGATGCCATGTTTATAGTAAAATATTAACTAAGACTTGTGCAAATTTGTATCTACAGAAGCAGTGCTAATACGAAGAAAATCATGAAAATATGTGTGCCTACGCATTTAATAACAGGTTCTTTTAAAACAAGAAGGAAACATGACAGTTTGTTTCTCCTAGTTAAATATCCATAAAGACATTGAGCCGGTATTCAACACAATGTAYTCAGTTGTTGACATATTTTCTAGACACATATTACTGATAATCTGAATTTTCTTTACAGTAGCAACTTTTCATTATTTATTTTTTCCCAATTTTCTTTATATATTCATTTGTGAAGTGTGCTTATGTCTTTTTGAGAAGTATGCCTAACATTTTAAATAAGAATCATATTATTAAAAATTAGAAAAAAAATCCAAAATGCATTGATGTATGAGTGCAAGTTCATTTTAACAAAAATGCCATAGTAAAAAAAAAAAWTAAATAAATAAATAAAGAGCACAATTTGACAATAAATAAAAAAGGTAGTATACATTTGTTCCAATGGCTTTTGAACCTTAGTCATCAAAAGTATGTTTCTTCCATTTTATTGCTTGTCATTACAGTATAAACTGCAGTTAGACACTAAACCAGTGTATTATCAATACAAATATATATTTTTCAAAACATGCTGAATTGTAATTAAGTTTGTATATTAAAAAGTACATTCTTAGAGGGTCAATTGATCTTTGGGGTAAACTGATAAGTGGGATTGGTTTTTCATACAGTATTTAACAGTTCAGAAAGGATTACAATTTACAGTACAAAATACAGAAAGGAAAATTATGTATTCTGTATTTTTTGTTCAAATAGAAGACACAGATTTATGCAAAGCTCGAGGAAAAAACAAAGGACAAAAATCATTAACTATGAAACATATGGAAAACCTAAATCCTTGACAAATAGGGTAAAACCTGAAAGTTGCAAGGTAGAAGTGCAGGGTTTAACTGTAGAAGTGGGCACTGAGACTTGGAGAGGGAGGAGTGGGTATAAAATATAGACAAAAGACAAAATCAGAATGGACATCTGAACAACATTAAAAAAAAAATTAATAAAAAAATGTACACACAGGGAATGGCAATGTTATTAATATTTGGAACATATTATTGCTGTAAATACATACAAATCAAACAATTGGGATTTTCATCTCGTGTATGGTATATTGCCAAGAATGAAAAGGGTGATGTGAAACAATGTAAATAGTATATTTTAAAATAGAAATTGATAACATTTTGCCTATTTATTTTTCATCTGTTTATTCCAGTAAAAATCATTGTTTTTGCCATAGTATGAAGGTGTATTTATGAATGTAGTTGATTATTTTGCACCATGTATTTGCTGTAAAATGTCAGCAAAAGTATGATGAGTTTTGGTAACAATGATCAGCTAACTGCATCTCTGTGAATGCCATTTTATTTTTAAACACTTAAGTTCTGAGGTCAGTACTCTCTAGGACACACTTCAGTCATCCAATGCTGTGACAATTAGCCCTACAACAACCACAACTTTTCTAAATCAACTGTATTTAAAAAAATCAGTTGGTTTATTTTTCTGTTTTTTTTTTTTTCTAAATTGAACTTGAACTTCACATTAATATATAGTAACATATATATTATACTGATTGTACCAATTCAGTTTTGGCACAGGTCATTTTACCATAAATATAATTCAGACTATATGACACTAAATCCACCTCCACTATTAGAGTCATTGGAGTAGTGCTGAGTTATGGTGCAGTGCATTTAGGTATGAAAGTGCATTAAGAATGAGTGATGGCCAGACACAAAGGTGTCAATGAACACGAACAAAACCCAGTTTGGATATTTTTTTTTTTATTCACAGTACATTTTGTTTTTGTTGTTTTATATATTTTTATACTTCTATATTCTATGTAAAAATACAATTTTCTAAATAATATTGTACAGAATGATTACATTGTCCTTGAGATATAATGGAAATGTATTGATTGATGTATGCTAATGAAATATTTTCAATATAAGTTGTAACTACAAGCTTTTAGATAGGATGAAAATGACTTCTTTGTCCTGGAAAGGGGGGGGGGGGAGTTTTGCAAATGCAAGGTTTTTAGTTGACAGTAGAGTCTCCCCTGGAGCGTAAAGAAATACTGATATTGTAAAAGCCTACACGGCACATCTTGGTGTATGTTTGCACACACTCACAGAAGAAGCCTTAGCCTCCTGCTGCCCTGGACCTCTCTACAAGCAGCTTCAAACCTACTTACCCTCTCAGCACCCTCAACACTGATGCGGTGTGCTACTCACAAGAACAATCCATGAAACACCAAGCTCTTCCCTTCTTTAAGATAAACTCTGTAAAAGTCAGTCTTTGTCTTTACTATAAAATATATAAAATTACTACTTTGTCAATAAATATTGTAAATGGTTCTGAATATGTGTGCTTATTTCCTCACTTAAATTAAAAAAGAGAAAACAACAGAATTACTTTTCTTATATAAAGAATGTGAGTTAATGCATAAATTAAAGAACTAAATCCTTCTTATGTGGGTGGCCGTGGGTGGTTAGGGGAATTGTCCTGTAACTGGAGGGTTGCTGGTTCTATCCCTCGTTCCAGTTGTCTCGGCTGTTGTCCTTGAGCAAGACACTTCACCCGCTTTGCCTACTGATGGTGGTCAGAGGGTCCAGTGGTGCTGGTGCATGGCAGCCCCACCTCTGTCAGTGCACCAGAGGGCAGCTGTGGCTACAATGTAGCTTGCCATCATCAGTGTGTAAATGACTGTAAAGTGCTTTGGGGTCCTCATGGGGCTTCATAAAGCGCTATATATGTTCAATCCATTTATTCACCAAATTCTAATAAATCCAAGTGTGTGATAACATTGACATATTTTTTCTTAAAGATGTGTGCGGATTTTTTTTCCAAAGGAGCTTTGTTATGTATATCACTGCAGAACTTGTGTGAAACCAATTTAATCAAATGTCATTATAGATACAAACATCTTGATATGTGTTTCTTCAAATATTCCTAGACACTATAAAAAGGGACACATCATGTGAAATCCACTTTTTTAGCTGTTAAATACATTTTGCTGTGTACTTGAAGTTTCTAGGAGTGCAGAACAGTTGAATTTAGTTTGTGCTGTGTTGAAATTTTTATATTCTGTTGGGGTCATATTTTTCAACCTGTTCAGTTTTCTCAATTTTCTATGACATTTTCTGAACTACTATGTCACAGTATTAGCRATTGAACTGCTAAATTGAGTCTAGACTTATCAACTACAATTTCCTCGTCTTAATTCTTCTCTGGCTCTGCGTCAGACTCTGGCTCCAACACGTAAGGCTGGATGGACAAGTCTTCTGTTGTTGACATCTTAAGTTAATTTGCAAATAAACAATTTTCAATGATGCTATACAGTCATAAACCCCTCTATCGAGGTAYAACAGACTGGTCTGAAAGCTGGAAGGGGGTGGGACATGAAAAGCCTCCTTTGGATGTAAAGAAACAGCCTCAAAACGAGTTGATCTGAGACACACATCAGAAAAGGGTGAAAGAGGGACTTGTGGAGTTACAATAAGAAGAAATTCATTCCAAATCATTGAAGCTTCAATAGGCCCCAACTGAATGATTTATATGTGAAAAGGAAGGATTTAAAAGCACATGTCTAGTTAAAAATATAATCTTGTTGGTCTGTACACCACCTGTTGAAGGAATATCCATTTTTGTTGTTACGGTTGAGCTTAGTTGGTTTGAACCCCAGGATGCAAGGCTGAGTGAGGTGGCAAAAAAGGTTTATTAACGTAACAAAAACAAAGGTGCTGACGTGGCAGCAAACAAGAACAAGGGCTTTGGACAGGAACATGAACAACAAACAGAAAACAAGGATCTGACAAACACTGAAGACACTGAACAGAATATAAAGGGAAAGCTAATGAGCTAAAACAAGAAACACCTGGGGAAGATACATGAGGATCAGGTGTGAGTGGGCGGGGCTGGAGTGCAGGCAGACAGGAGGAAGAAAACAGATGACAAGACAGAAAACTRGAACAAAACWTTAACAAAGACACCAATCATAACATWTGCAACTWAATRTARTTATTTTTATCTGTCAAATTGCATTTTAAAAGGACATGACTGAGACGGCTTAAATGACAGATCGTACCAACAACCCACCGGTTACAGGACAACCCYYTAAACCACCCTGCCTCAGCCGCCCCTCAATATATGGCAGCTAATGAGATTTGCATCTTCTGGCAATGAAAATTCATTGAAATTTGCACAGTCTTTTAATATAGGCAGAGTGTAATGCTGAGATTTGAAAGCAAGCCACTGTGGAGTAGAAATAGATCAGTGGTGTCTCTGGGTGCCAGGACATGAGTCACAACACTGAACTGTGGGCAGTCCTGGCATCCTAACAAAGATGTTAAGGTCTAAAACAAAATGTTTCTTTTCATATTTCACCCACAGCACTCATTTTTGGTCATTGTCCTCTGGCCTTACAGTTTGTGTTGCAGGAGAAGATTAATTAGCCAAAATGTTAAACTTGCATTGTTTAAAAGAGGAAATCATCTACAGGGAAATATTTAAAAGGGAAAAAAAAGTCAGAAAGAGTATTTTAAGCAAATTAAGATGGTTTGACAGTAACTGTCCTTCCAAGTGTGTACAGCCTGTGTCTTTCTGTACATTTGCAAGTTGATTGGTCACAACTCAGTAGTCTAATAGTATCAAGCCTTAGTTGACATCTGTACCCCATCTGTACATATACTTTTTCTTAGTCTCTGAGCTCCCTGGTGAGTGAAAGCCAATCTGACAGTCTGATGTCTACGTTACTTAAGTCACTTTTCATTTACTTTCCTTTTCTTCTTCACCTTTTGATGGAACTGCTGTCAGTCCCTTTAACATATGTGCCACAGTTTAACTCATTGTAGACAAAATGTATTTTTCTCTACTACCAGTAGAAAAATACAGTCTGCATAGAAGAAAACTACAACCACCCGACCCACCCACCCACCAACCAACACACACAGTGTTCCACAGCAGTTCCACACCAATGGATATCTCTAAGACCCATGCAAGACCAAATTAGATTAGAATGCTTAAACCTTTATTGTTGCCATATTTACTTTTAATACATAAAACTACAAGAAGCATCTCTATGTTTTAACTTGCATTTCTTCTTTTTGTTAGTCAGTTTGCTTAGTATTTAGAATAAATATATGTTAATGGGACGCTGCACACTAATTGAGATTGTGATTAGAGTGAAGCTTCTGTCAGGCAGTACCAATGTGTGCACATGCRACTGTGTGTCTATGAGTGTGTTTACATGTGCAAATTGCCACTGGCTTGCTTGTCAACAAAACTCAGCCAAATTTTTCAAATCCAATGAAACTGATTACACAGTGTAGTGCATCAATGTGTTTTGTCATGTACAAGTGAAAGGTTTTTTTTTTTTTTTTTTTTTCTAAATTGAACTTGAACTTCACATTAATATATAGTAACATATATATTATACTGATTGTACCAATTCAGTTTTGGCACAGGTCATTTTACCATAAATATAATTCAGACTATATGACACTAAATCCACCTCCACTATTAGAGTCATTGGAGTAGTGCTGAGTTATGGTGCAGTGCATTTAGGTATGAAAGTGCATTAAGAATGAGTGATGGCCAGACACAAAGGTGTCAATGAACACGAACAAAACCCAGTTTGGATATTTTTTTTTTTATTCACAGTACATTTTGTTTTTGTTGTTTTATATATTTTTATACTTCTATATTCTATGTAAAAATACAATTTTCTAAATAATATTGTACAGAATGATTACATTGTCCTTGAGATATAATGGAAATGTATTGATTGATGTATGCTAATGAAATATTTTCAATATAAGTTGTAACTACAAGCTTTTAGATAGGATGAAAATGACTTCTTTGTCCTGGAAAGGGGGGGGGGGG
>NW_013952633.1:387843-395255 GCF_001266775.1 Austrofundulus limnaeus
CCAATAGGTATTTCAGTAAAACTGTTTTGGTCTGAATGAAACACTAGACTGAATCAAACATGTTTTATTTTTATTTTTTTTCTAAATAGGAATGTGCTCATTTACATAACTCCTTGCAAATGAATGCTAATAACCAAAGTCAAATGACCATTTATCAATGAAGCAATCTAAGAATGAATATAAAAGACAAGACAGTGTTTCCAGTTCAGTCTTTTTCTTTTTTTTTTTTTTTTTGAAAGGGACCCTTGTAGTCATGCATATTAATCACATGCCCTTTGTTGTTAAACATTTATTGTACAAGCCTAGCTGCTGCAACATATTTAACTTGATATATGCYCTGCCATCCAAGCATGGAAGACTACTGCACACAGATTGTGTAAATAGGTCATTCCTCGCAAAGTATACCACAAAAAAGAGGTGCATGTATGAGACAAAAACATAACAAATGTTCTCTGATGAGGAACAATAAACATGGTGCACATGTTAGAATGAGTCAACATGTTATTTTTTWTTTATTTCCATTTTTACCTAATACACTTCATGCGAACTTTGGAAAGGTTTTCTCAAAAGACCAAAGACTTGGCTAAAGCCTTAACTAATTACACTTTAAGCTAAACATTCACTTGTGAGGTCAAAGAACAAACCAGGTCTAATTAAATGAAGGCAGATGGGATTGCTACTTCAAGATATTTCTAATATAAGGTCAAAGCATGAAAAAATTCCACTCTTGTTCCTTTTAGTAGTTATACCTACTTACAGAGCTACAGGGACTTTAAGCTTCTGACAGTTTACAAGGGGCGGGAGGCAGGGCAAACTCTGTCCATCACAAAGTCCAAAGAAAGAAGCATWCAATTGTACATTTTTCACGGTCAATTTGTAAATCACTCAGCAGCCAAAAATATACTCTTTCAGACAAAGAACTCAAGAAAAAAATAAAACACTGACACCAGAAGATTATAAACACAGAAATAACTCTCATGTGGTTCAGACCCCAAGCATGCAATGACTATTTCTTAAAGATTTTTTTTTTCCTAATCCTATATAAGCTCTTGTTTGTGGCTAAAACAATTGAGAAAGAAGACAATCAACTTTTCTTTCCCAGCCACTACTGTAAATGCATGTTTTAAGAATTCACTGAATTATTCAGGAAAAAAAACAAACTGACAGAAACCAGGTGCACATTTTTTTTATTATTGTTTATAATAAAAACATAAATTAAGCCGAAAATGTTTTTGATCAGGGTCTTTGACCAGACTGTGACAGCTTGTATTTGTACAGACTGTGGCAAGTTCAGAAAACAGAATATGAGTGAAATAAGTTGACAAAATTGGATACACTTTATATCACTTTATATTTTCTTAAGTAAAACAATGTGTTTTTCTTATAATAATGTGTTTATTTCTRAAGACCGATGAGATCAAAAAGCCTAAACAAAAAATTCCCAAGATACTGAGGAAAATAAAGCTGATTGTTTAAAAGTCTCACTAACTGATAATCAAGATTACTGAACAATAGCATAAACAGGAACAGCTGATATRACTGGGTAATACGCTTGACCCCTCCCTGGCATTTAAAATGAACGTGTTAAAATACCAAATAAAGAAAAATGTWAAATTTTGTATTGTAATTTGTGAAATTTAAAACAAAACCAGTGCCAAACTAYCTTGAGAAAATCCCAGAGTCTTCCACAGGGCTAACTTTTCACAGTCTTATTCATTTAAAGTCTTTTGTGGTACAGAATGATTGACAGATGTCTGATCACTCCCCATCAGTTTACTGCTCATTGGGGTTCATTTTGTTCAGGGTCAGCCCAAAGTCACACACTTTAGCAAATAAGGGTGGATGTACAATACCCTGTGCCTTGAGTGCAAGTGGATGTGGTTTGGCTTAAACTGGGTAAGCAGGATGGTGAGCAAGATCACCATAAACAAGTCGGATTGTTTAATTTCTCACCTGTTTTCTTCATGTCTTTGGAAAAAAAAACAGGAAATGAACAGATTGGGGGCGGCTAGTCCAAAGGAATTCCAAATCCAGTAAAAGGAAGAAAATGACAAAATTGAAGTTTTTTTTTTTTTTTCTGTGATCTGGTTTCAGCGAAAAGACTGGCTAACAGCAAGTGTAGCTATAAATCTCTTGATTGCTTTGGATTGGGGGTTTTACCGTTGTCCTTGTGCTGAAAAAGGGCATAGTGTCAATTTATAACTGATCTTTTTTTAATTGGATGTTTCTGTTATACATATACCATATAAATATAGAATATCTGTTAGCCCACCCTATAAATATTTTATATTGACATTGACATTATATTGACATTACACTGACCATTGACTACTGTACAATTGCTGTTAATTTATTTTGTTAAGAAAAGACATGATGAGGTGACATCAAAAACAAAGCTGCATTATTTAGGAATGCTTGATAATTGTCTCAATTTTTAGTTTCTGCTTTTGATAGCCTAAAATTGTACAATTCAAAAGAGTCCCGGCCAAGATGGAGTGGAGAAARAAAAGACCTGGCCATTATAATAAACATATGGATATGAAGTGACATTTTTTCTCAGACCTAAATCTATTTAAGATAATAGTGTCTCAAGTAGACCTTCTTTAAACTCCTCATGTTACAACTCTGTGATGCACGTCAACAGTGTGCTCAGGATGACATGGGCCAAGGTGGACATGTTTACTCAGGCTTGGACCCCGGGCATAACTGCTTTGCAGTTTTAGCTATTTTCTGCTTTTGCTAGCCTAAAATTGTACAATYAAGTTTAGTACAGATAGTAACGTGTACTCAAATTCCTAAGTAAAAATTTACCACAGCGTCTTTGGATGAAACATATCAACACAGCGGTGGCATTCTGAAAATAAAAAAATAACGATGTTTGTTCGATACCTATGCCCATTCAGCACAGATGGAAAATTGCACCATCCACCTTCTGGTGTAGCTTATGAAGGTGGCATCAAGATGGCATCATCACCTTTGTACAGTATACAATATAAAGCCCACACAGCACTTGGAGGAAAAAGCTGTAGTTTGACACGACCTCCAGTTCCTGAAATAGCATGTGTAGAGGAAGAGAGGTGCTGTGAAGTCAGTAACATAGGCTCCATAAGCCAGGTGGATCCCACAGGGTGTATTGGCTGTACACAAATGTTTAATTACATGTTAATTTGCCAGTGTAACTTGCATTTACAAAAAAAAGAAGTACCCTAACAAGCTGAACACTTGGTCAAAGCCAAGAAAGCGGCACATTGCCCACATTAATACTAAATTATAAGGCTTGAGATGTTATAAGGAGCTTCRTTTTCACTTCTAATTCTCACCAGTGAATGCGGATTACCAGCAACAAATTTTGCTTTACTGTGCAACCTATTTTAAATATTTGYWTTATTTGTAAAATTCATKTTACTGTCCTTATTTGAACAATCCAAGTTTTAATCCACTGCATCATTTTAGTCTAACATSATGGTGAAAAGAAAGCTAATGATTTTTGTTTTCTTTTCATGGAGGAAAAAGTTTGCTTTTGTCATCCAAGGATTTCTGGTGTTTTCACCTTTTCTGTGCACCATATTTGAGTCTTTTACAAATGCAGTGGAACCTGTTAAGCAATAAAAAAATTTAATCTTTGATTTTGTGGATAACATTATAACAAAAACTTAACTATAGTGTTTTTTCTTCCTCCATGCAGAACTTAAAACATGGCCTGACTAAAGCAGTTTTTGCACTTGAATACAGAGCTTGTGGATGGTTTTGTCCAGATTTTTCTCCACTGTAGTTCTCATCAAACCTTCACAGCAGGGCATCCTGTGCTGAAGTTGTTCTCTCACAGCTGGAAACACTAGAACAAGTGTGGGGGAACATCTGTTTAGACCAAGTGGGACACAGGTTGTACACAATTAATTAGTTTTGACCAAAACTGCTCCATCATCTATTTAAGTAGGTGAATGAGGTTCATTGATAATTCGTTCTGTGTTATCTGTAAAAAGGAATCTAAGAAATCAGCTGAAAAAAAAAACAATAAAATTTATTGTTTTGCACACAACCTTGAGATCTGCTTTATTTCTRGTTTGTGTCTCTCTGGTTTAAATAAATATGGATATTTTTTGTAAGAMTTGTTTTTTTATGTACTCTATGTTTCTGTTTGCCCTTGTCATGCTACTATCAGAGTTCATGTTATGTTATGTAATAGTTCATGAACGTTTCTAGCCTGGTTGTTTGTTTGATAAATAAAGTTAACCTGCTCCTCTTCAGRAATTGTTATTCCACCTATATGTCACAATGTATAGGGAATCCTAATTCCCAGGTAGAGTTTAAATTGTTAAAGGTTGCCAAGGTGAGACTGGTGTTATTCTCTGCAGATTTCGCTGTTCMACATGCTCTGATTCTGTCATGTGAAGGTTGAACTAAAGTGCCCAATTGCTTTGTAAATCTWGATCAGTTGGTCCATTGAACAAGAACAATTTTCTTTGCTGGCCTTGATGTATTTATGTATCATTGTGAATCTTGGGGCCTGGATTTATTGTATAATAATAAGTGTTAGTCTGGTGTGGTCCAGATGATCAATCTTACAAGTGTAATTTATGCTCTTTATAAAATAGGCAAGATGTTTATGGGACCTAATTGCAGACACCAAAAATAGATCTTGACATTTTTTTCATAAACAATTATCTCACCTTTAATTTTGTTTTCTTTTTTTCTGCAAACGGCTTTAGACATTTAGACATTTCATACCTTTGACACTCCTGTTTTTACAGATACAATAGGACCTAAATTGATTATATTATTTTGTCATTTCTTCTTGTGGCTAATGGAAATACCTTAAAGTTGACCACTGTAACAATTTTTATTTGTCTGTGAATTCTCAGCAGCTGTTCATTTTCCACCCATTAAAAGTTGATTGTGTCACTGACMGTGAAAAGCAAATGATGAATCTCTTACTGTACCTCCGCCCCCACCCTACCACAGGATGTTTGTGTGCGCTCTGATTAAACAATGTGGCTGTAGAGAATGATTCACTCACTCGGCCAGTTAGCTACCCCCTCTTGGCTCCTCTGCAGGGCCATTTGGCAACTGATGACTAGCCATTTAACTGGCTCGTGCAACAATTGTATCATAGCACAGACGGTGCCTGCTGAGTACCTACATTTAGCTCATTACTGGCAGTAGGTAACTATCCGCCATAGCTTGTGTGCTCAAATTCACGTCTTTGTTATTGCCCATTAATAAGACGGTCTGTGCTTTTGCAATTTGAGGCATGGACGTCAATGAACACGCTGGTCTGGAAAGATCAGAAAAGAATGCCATCCATTTTGCCATTGTTGCTTATTTGCGTAGACTGAATTAATTCATTTTAAATATTAAAATGATTTAGATTGGAAATAAATAAACCRCTTATGATACAATGGCTTGACATGGTTTGGTATGATAAACCCCACTACTTAACACACTTACTCTGCTTTTGGTTTGCTTGCTAAAAAAAGATAGTAAAACAATGAATTTGCTGTATTTAGATTTTATTTCATCACTTCATCCACAGCACCACCTGTGTATCTGTCGAATGTCAGTGCAAGATTAGGATCTAAACATGTAATACATGTATTACACATGTATACATGTAATATAGATTGTTGTGGTGGAAAATAGCAGATCAAAAATAGTTTTAAATAAATGTGTCTCTGCAACCTGCAAATCATAAAGTCCATAGATCCGATTGGTGGCCTGTAGTGTATCTTGAGTCTTCCCCTTTTTACACACTTCAGTAGGTTTTACTGATTGTGTCTATCCTCAGTAAACCTGACATTTAACTAGTTTATTCTTTTCTTTTCTTCACAGCCTTTACTTTCACAATGTGAGAAAAAGTGACTATACTTTTGTTCAGTCTTTGAGATGAAATTACATTTTAATCAATAATAAATTATGATTCCATTCCATTATACCACCAAAAATAATTTGGTTGAGTTTAATGCAACCCCTTAAGCCAATCAACTAGACATTACTGTTCTTTATTACTTAAAAATTYCATCAGACTAACAACATGAAAGTAGAGATTTTGTTAATTTGCAGCTAAAAGTGAACCAAATTCATCCAGCTTGGCACACCACAATAAGTAATCGTACATGACACTCACTTCAACAGCCTATAAGATAGAGAAAATGATCTGGCTACATGATTAAACCTGCAGGGCTCACTTTGTAGTGAGTGGCTAATTATGGTAAATGAGGAACAGGTGTGAAAAAACAGCAAATTATAAGGTGAGAATGGAAAGAATAGGAAGAAACTACAATTTGGATGTGATTTCACGGCCTATCGGTCTTCAAGTCAACTTATCCTTTTAATTGCAAATGCATTTTTTCGCCATTAAAGAAGTGTTTAATCTGTTCACCAGCCACATTATACAATTTGCATTTTACACAATAAAGACGCAGAGGTCTATTTTTTTCATTTTTAATGAAGAACAGGTGTTAGTAATCMTGGCCAGGTGCTTAAAATCAGGCAGTAGGCACAGCCAGTGAAACAACATATGGTGTTGAATGTTAGAAAGGAATTACCTGTCACAGAAATGTATTTGTATATTTAAAAAATGAAACATTTATGCATTTTTTGTTATTTTGAGCAAGCTGCAGTGGTTGTGTTCTATTTTTGTTAAGTTTAAAAGCTTCTCTTTTACTCAAAATCAAAACCAAGACTGATGCATTAAAAAGGTTGTTTTTGCTGCCTTATTGCACTTGTTTACAGTATTAGTTTTCCATTTCCTATTGACGTAAGCCAGGTCCCTATGTAGAAGCATACATGCAAAATGATGAAATAGAGGATATTGAAGCATTTTGTGGAGTTTTTATGTGTGCCTCAGAACAGCAGAATTATTAAGAACCAGTTGATCCTTTGACTAATCCTCCAGTTTAGATGTATTTCTTGAATCGCAATACAATGTTGGCAAGGTTTTGTGTGTTCTTTGGAGTGCCATAGTAGACTGGAATGTGAAGTCAGAAGAAAAGCTTTCAATAAGATGTCTTACAGAGTAAATCCCTCATGTGGATTGGCAGAAAATTGAATCAGAGCCTACATTCATGGGTTACAACTACAGAAATATTTAGCATTATACAGGTTTTTTCTTCTCCTTTTTTTTTCTTTTTTTTTTTTCTTCAAGCGTTTGAAATACAAGGGGGCATAGTTGCTTTTCTCTGAGGGCTGAGGTGAGGAACTACTTAAGGAATCCATGGATTTAAATAGGATCTGTCACATCCATATGGGCTTGTTTTTTGTAAGCAGTAACAAAACAGGCACATTCACAGTGACAGCAAATGCTTCTGACTGGATCAGCAGATGTTCATAATATCGCCACACTTCTACACCACAGACCGGGTGACAGACACTGTCATATCTTTGCATTTTAAAGACAATCTGATATATATATA
>NW_013952633.1:398888-403431 GCF_001266775.1 Austrofundulus limnaeus
GCATTATATATAGGCAACAATCTACTCTCAGAATATGTTCAGTGGCTCCATCCTTAGCCATACACTGGGGTTTTAGGTGACAGCTCAAAACTCAAACTACTAAGACTTAAATTCATCCCAAGGGTAGATATTAGCCAATAAGTTAAAGTCACTCTGGATTCTAATTACATCATGTAAACCTTTTTTTACACCAGGTGGTGAGGTACTCTTTAAAAGACGATACAACCTTAATAAAAGAGGAAAAAAATGTCTTGAATGATTAATTAAGGTCCATTCCAAGGGAAATTCATCAATCTCTTGGAAAAAAAACTCAAAACATCTAACTTTGATAAATTAGTGAGCTCATACTTATGCAGTAATTGGAATGTTAGTCTTTGTCCACTGGGAAATTTTTACTATGTTACTAAAAATATGCATTCTCCAACAGAGTTCTGGGTGCAGTAGGATGTATTTTTTATTGAAGTAAAGTCCAGCTTTATAAATCATGTTTTAATGTGTTCATTGATCCAAATATAAAATGATGCTTCAAATTCATCTTTATTATCAAGGCAATTTATTTGTTGTGTGTTTTATGAAGGGCAACAAAAGAATGACACTGAGTCCATGTTGAACACAAAGTCCCTCTTTTTTACCCTTTTTTAGCAGTGCAAAAACATTACATCTGTGGTAAAGCTCAAATATAGAAGAGCTGCAGAACTTTGTAACTGTTTCTGACACTGAATACATTTAATTTAAATCAGAGTATTATCAAAATTTGAATAAAACATCCCACATAAACCAAACTAAAATTATTTTTTTAGTTTGGAACTGATAGGAAAAGTTTACTTTCAAGAATCGAGGAAATTGCAGTTTATGTTGTTGAGATTATAAAAAAAATATATGCAAAGTACATATTAAAAAGTCACAATTGTCACTCACTAGTTGATCATTTGCAATATATTTTACTGTTTAAATAATTATACAAATGAGTCACTTGGCAAAAATAATTCCAGAAACCTCAAGTGCTGTTGCAGAGACAAATCATTTTTACATGATGACACTAAAAAATGCATGGCGAGTTTATCCTGATCACCTAATACCAAGCTGACGCTGTTGTAAACGTGTGAACATGCTGCTACACCTCTTTCCTGCCTAATGCTCCCCAAGTCCCACAAGCAATTTACAGATACACACTCTGTTCCTGGCAGTACAGTGGTGCACTACAGTTAAATCCCAGCCTTCAGCTGGAAGTCAGAGCTTTGTTCTCCCTAGACCAATAGATACACATTGATAGGCTTTTTGTGGATGGCTCTACCTATTACTTTAGTGTCAGAGGATGTTGAATCTTTAAAAGCTCAGGTCAAAAGTTTTGTCACTTTTTTATCAATATTATTTTTTTATGTGTTGGTGACTCATTAAATCCAAATAAATAAAATATTCTCACAGGTAACATGATGAAACTTTTTTAGCCTTTTAATTGTTTATTAGCCAAATTAAATATGCATTTTAAATGCAATTCAAACACAAGTCCTGCAGACACACTAAAAGTGCATACAAAAAACAGATTTCTGCTTCAGCAACAATATTTTCACACCTGACCAGCAGCTGGAAGGAAGACTCGAAGGCTGTCAGAAGAGGAAATGCTTCACTTGTTTGAATTCCACAGGTTTTTTTTTTTTTCTTCAAAGGTCAGATGGAGGGATGGTGAGGAAATAGCACCAAGTGTGAGATTCTGGGTGCAAGCAAAAATCCAAATGGCAAAAAAGGTTTAATAATAAACTCAAAAGGCTGGCAAACAGCTCCAAAACTTACAGAAATCTCTGAAGGACTGCAAGGAGATCCCACAGGCTGAGGGAAGCTGCACAAATCTTACAATAATTCTCAGGTAACAATAGGCACAAGGAACACAGAGGACAACCACACTGACTGTGAAAACAGTACAATAATCAAACACAGACTTCTTCTTCTTTAGATTTTAAAGKGATGCATGATTAGTTGTAACATTAGACTTTATTTAATAAACATATTAAAACTTTATCTGTTTCTTAAGCTTCTGAAAGTACGGAGCCCGCCAGGGTAATCCACAGATTACTAATCTGTGCGCTCAGTTTAGTAATCCGTGCTCTCAGTTTCTGCAATCCGTGCATGCAGATTGCTTAGATCTGTCGACAGGTTGGACACATGGTATGAAGCCGCATCAGCAAGGTAAATTCAGTGGATCTGTTGTCACATATAAACTTAAGGCACTGTCGTGTTTTTATCGGCACACTTATTAGCCACAGAATGTCCAGAAAGTTTCATCAAAATCTGAGGTGGTTATTTTTTATTTATTTTCATATTTTCCAGGCAAATGATTCCTGAATCGGAGGTTAGCCTCCTCCGCCCTCCCATCCCCCTTCTGTTGTCTAGGTCTAGGAAAGAGAATAAACATCTGAGAACCACTGGAGAAGACCTCAAGGCCGCTTGCTGAATGTCACCGTGTAGCAAGATTAATCTGCAGAACTCGATGGGAGCCGTGGCCCCACTTGTACTCTGAAATGTTTCAAACTTTATTCAACTGTTCTCTGTGGTGTAATACATGTTTTTGAAAGAGTAATAAACATTTCCTAAAAGTTCAACATGAATCTTGTGCTGGAAAATAATTATACCTCTCTTGATCCCTGATCATTAAGTTCATACTGCCTTGATATTTCTATTTTGAATCTCTTTGATAACTGGTACAATTTGTCATAATTTGTCATGTTCCGGAATTGCGCTGTTGAGGGTGGCAGCACATTGGAGTAGCTTGATTACTTTTATAGAAATTTTCTTTTCTTTTCAGGCGTTCATTCCAGCCTTTCTGCGGAAAAAAAAGTAACTCTTTTGGACGGCTGTTCATTTGTGTTTTGGGTGCTGTGCAGCTGGATTGGTTTTTGACAGTTTTTTTTTTTTTATATTTTGCTTTTTGTTATGATGTGTAACCATAGCAACAGGGTGGTTTACAACAGGGAGCAGCTGATTAATATTGCAAAATCTGAAATAACACATCAACTGAAGCCGCAAATCCCAGAGGAGTTGAAAAGGAGGCATCGTGGATGCAGAGCTGGAGCAAAGAGGCGAGAGAGAACGAGGAAGTTCAAACCATCACTTCCATCAATCCTAATGGGCAAAGTGAGATCATTAGCGAACAAACTGGATGAACTTCAAGCCCTGACAAGGACTCATTAAGAGTATAGGGAATGCAGTATTATGTGTTTCACTGAGACATGGCTGCAGGATCATGTCCCTGATGCCAACATCTCTCTGCCAGGCTTGCAGACTGTACGAGAAGACAGAGATTTAAAGAACAGCAGGAAAAAGAAAGGAGGTGGATTAGCAGTGCTTGTCAACAACAGATGGTGTCATCCAGGACATGTTACTGTGAAATTTCGTCACTGCAGTCCAGACGTTGAACTCTTGGCAGTAAGTTTCCGTCCATATTATTTATCAAGAGAGTTCACTAGTGTTATTTTGGCAGCTGTTTACATTCCACCCTCAGCTGTTGCTGACAATACCTGTGATATCGTCAGTTCCGTTGTTGCTAAAATACAGACACAACACTCCAATGCATTTATGGCAATATCTGGCGATTTTAATCATGCCTCACTCTCTGCTACACTGCCAACATTTCAACAGTTTGTCAGCTGCTCTACCAGAGAAAACTAGACATTGGATTTATTTTACACAAATGTTAAGGATTCTTATACAACCAATGCAAGACGCCTCTGGGTAATTCAGATCACAACCTTGTTTATCTCAGCTCAGAATATAAACCACTTGTTCAGAGACAACCTGTAACTACAAGGACTGTGAGAAAGTGGTCACAGGAAGCTGAAGAAGCCCTACAGGGATGTTTTGAAGCTACAGATTGGATTGATCTTTCCCAGCCACATGGGGATGACATAAATGACATGACTAAGTGTGTGACTGACTATGTAAACTTCTGTGTGGACAACACCATCCTCAGAAGAACAGCTTCCATAATAGCCAACCCTGGATCACCAGTGAGTTAAAGGAATTTTTAAACAAGAAAAAAAGAGCCTTCAGGGATCGAGACAGGGAGTTATTCAGGAGTATACAGAATCAGCTCAAAGTCAAGATCAGAGACAGCAAGGAGGTTTATAGAAGGAATCTAGAGAGTAAACTGAACAGGAACAATATCAGAGATGTGTGGTCAGGGATGAAGAAGCTCACAGGTTTCAAGTAAAAGGAGAATCGGATGGATGGAAGTGTGGACAGAGCAAATGAGCTGAACACACTCTTCAACAGGTTCAGCTCAGGAACAAGCTCATCTTCCTCCTCTCCCTGCCCCCAACCAAACAGACATCTCACCCTCCTTTGRCCCACAGCTTTCCTGTCAAACCTCAGATGTTTTATCTTCAACCTCAGTCATGGACTTTACTTCTACTTCCACAAGTTTGTTTTCAACTAAATCAGGAGATGCTGCTGCTCCCTTTCCCTCCCCCTCCCACTTTTCTGTATCTACAAGACAGGTGAAGAGGCAGCTAGAGAGACTGAACCAGAACAAGGCTGCAGGTCCAGATGG
>NW_013952633.1:404576-406382 GCF_001266775.1 Austrofundulus limnaeus
ATCTACAATAAGTTTTTAGTTAAATGAGTTACAACAACACCTAATTTCCTTCTGTGATCAATAAAGTATTTTTGAATTGAATTGAATAAAATGTCCTTATATGGTTGAAAGGCGCCTCTAATGTCTAATGTCCTTGTTCTCATTTAAGCTACTGTTAACATTTGTCATTCTGCCATTGGTTGGTCATGGGCTCCGCCCATATGTTATATACCATTTCCTTTCTCTGTTAGCCCAGTTTGCAATTTGGCCCAGGGCTCTGATTCTCTCTGGTCATGTCGCGGCTCATCTTGTGAATGCAAAACCTTTTTATTAAATCATTCAACGACCATGCACCTTCTTTTTATTCACATGTTTCTGCCTTTGATTAAATATTTCCACAACAACCTATTCAGCACTTTTGTGATATAACCCTGAGAAGGCAACTGGCTAACTTTAGGGAAACTTCTCCATTGTCAGGGAAACTGTAAACTTCCAGTAACCACAGGCAGAAAGGCTCTGAGTGGCTTCCTGTGATGATCCAATCAGAGCTGAAACAGCCTGTAGGAGACCTGGTACCAAAACTGCCTGATAGATGGGCAAAATCTGTACAACATACTCAAATTCAAACATTTTCTGTGGAGTACTTTGACTTTGGTGTACAAAAATGCTCCTTAAGCACTTTCTGAGCTGATGAATGACTTCAGTTCCCACAACCACCCATGGTAACTGTCCAACCTCTCCAGATGTCAATAATCCGTGCGCACGGATTGCCAAAACCGAGCGCACAGTTTAGTAATCCGTACGCATGGATTACTGGCGGGCTCTGTATGAAAGCTTTCTGTCTGTGCACTTTCTGCAAAACAACAAAACTTACTCCTCCGAGTTTCACTCTTCCTCCAACAACACGTTCCTTCGTCCACCACTGTCTTCCTCCATCTTCCTTTCTCSTTGTGCTCTCATCTCTCCCGCTCTACCTCCACCAACTTCCTGCTTCTTTTTTCCCCCACAGTCTTATGGCTCTGAACAGAAACTAAACCAAACTTAACTTTTGTTTTACAAATCCTATTTATTCTACAGATGAACTTACTTTTTWAAACTATAATTTATCACCATTTGTAAACCTATTTATTTTAAAGCCTAAACTTAAAAGGGCTACATGTTAAATTATTATCTTAAAAAATGCATTTTCAATGTAAATGTTCATGATTAAATATAATTTATACCCGAGTCCAATTCCAGGTACAAATATAATTTGTACCTGGAATTGGACTCAGGTTTAGTGTTTGTCCTCCTTGTTTAGGTAACAAGGCCTGAACAACAACATATGATAATGGTGTACTCATTTGGGGGGGGGGATCAGTGAAGATGTCCTACAATTGTCAAAAGTAGCCATAGAACGAGAAACTCAAGGACTGTACAGGGTTTGAGCACAAGAAAGGAAAGATTTCAGAAGCATGGCAGGAAAGGTGAAGAGCTAAAAATCCAAGACACATGGGTGTTTTGAGGAACACAATGGATGGGTGTTATTGGAAAGCCAGCTGGAAGTAGTAAGATGGTTTAGTTTCCTCACACTGTTGCCAGCCGCTGCACCTGTTTCAACTTAATACTGGCTTCTATAAGAAATTCACAGAAACACATTTATATTATGTGAACTTCTGTTCTGGCAGGTGAGTACTTGGTGAACTTCAAGTAAAATGAAAAATTTATACCAGCTACTAAAAATGCCACAATGTATTTGTAATGATAGCTTTCAAATGGGTGTTTGGGGTCATATAACTCAAACATTCAGGCTGTGAGAATAAGCTTTCCTGTTATATAGCAAATATG
>NW_013952633.1:406392-407604 GCF_001266775.1 Austrofundulus limnaeus
TTTATTATATTTTTATTTAATCTTATTTTCTTATTTATAGCATTTCTTGTGTTTAAAACAATAGCAAAAGGACAGTTTATTGATATTATCATATTGTTATGCCCCGTTCAGGACCAGCCAGGACTAAAAACATTGGAATTTCCCAAACACTGCACCAATCAATGCCACAAGAGAACATTGTGAGTGAAGAAAATATTGATTTTATTTACAGTGTTTGTGTACATACCTGGGGTGAGCCCATGGCTAAAATAAAAACAGAAACAAAAACAAATCTCTACACCCTCAGAAACATAGCTCTTCACCCTCAGCAGGGTCCCGGAGGGTGCACGGGAGCTCGCCCAACCAGTCTACATGTGTTTTGTGGACCTGGAGAAGGCGTTCGACCGTGTCTCTCGCGGACTACTGTGGGAGGTGGGTAATCCGGGAGTATGGGGTACCAGGCCCATTGATACTGGCCGTTAGGCCCCTGCACGACCGGTGCCAGAGCTTGGTCCGCATTGCCGGTAGTAAGTCAAACTCGTTTCTGGTGAGAGTTGAACTCCGCCAAGGTTGCCCTTGGTCACCGTTTCTATTCATAACGTTTATGGACAGAATTTCTAGGAGTAGCCAAGATGTTAAGGGGATCCTTTTTTGGTGACCTTAGAATCACATCTCTGCTTTTTTGCGGATGATGTGGTCCTCTTGGCTTCATCAGATCGTGATCTMCAGCTTTCGCTGGGGCGGTTCACAGCCAAGTGTGAAGCGGCCGGAATGAGAATCAGTGCCTCCACCACGCCGGCCTCTGCCTCTTCTTCTTTCCTTTTTTAATTGCTCTATAGAACAACACGCACCAACAGCACATCTGAGGGTGGGGGTGTGGGTGGCAGGGTCTTTATTCCCATCCCGTTCCCCGACTGCCATTTGGGGAGGGGGTCCTGAAGAAGGGCGGACCGCCGGGTGCGGTCCTGGGCTGTGGGTGGGCTTGGGGCTTGGACGGTCGCCGGGGGCAGGGCTGGCTCTCTGTCCTCCCTGGTACTGCTTGGTCTCCTGAGGTGTGGCTCTTGGCTCCTGTGGGTGGCCCGCTGGTCGGGGTGGCTGCTGGGTTCCGGGGGGTGGACGGCTGGGGGGGTGAACTTGGTCGCTGGTGGTGTGGTGGGGTTGTCATTGGTGTGGCTTCTCTGCGGCGGGGGGCTGGCCGGGCGTCCTGGTGCGGCCCGAGCCGGGACTTGGCTA
>NW_013952633.1:408490-409533 GCF_001266775.1 Austrofundulus limnaeus
GGTGTGGAGGGGAAGGCTTTAAGGGGAGAAGGGAGGCCATCCATAAAATAAATAAATAAAAAAAAGAATCAGTGCCTCCACATCCGAGACCATAGTCGTGAGCCGGAAACCGGTAGGGGGCCTTCTCTAGGTTGGGGAGGATGTTCTGCCCCAAGTGGAGGAGTTTAAGTTTCTCGGGGTCGTGTTCATGAATGAGGGAAGAATGGAGCTGGATCGACAGATGGATTGGTGCTGCGTCTGYAGTGATGCATGCATTGTACCAGTCTGTCATGGTGAAGCGAGAGCTGAGCCTAAAGGCAAAGCTCTCAGTTTACTGGTCGGTCTATGTTCCTACCTTCATCTATGGTCGCAAGCTTTGGGTAATGACTGAAAGAACGAGATTGCGGATACAAGCAGCTGAAATGAGTTTCCTCTGCAGGATCTCTGGGCTCTCCCTTAGAGATAGGGTGAGAAGCTCAGTCATCCAGGAGGGACTCAGAGTAGAACTGCTGCTCCTCCATGTCAAGAGGAGCCAGTTAAGGTGGCTCGGGCATCTGGTTAGGATGCCTCCTGGACGCCTCCCTGGTGAGGTGTTCTGGGCATGTCCCACTGGGAGGAGGCCCAGAGGAAGACCCAGGACACACTGGAGGGACCRTGTTTTTCTGCTGGCCTGGGAACACCTTGGGATTCCCCTGATGAGCTGGCTCAAGTGGCTGGGGAGAGGGAAGTCTGTATCTCTCTGCTTAGGCTGCTGCCCCGGCGACCTGACCCAGAATAAGCGGCAGAAAACGGACGGACGGATGGAAAAACAAATCTAATATAATTTAATAACCTGTGCAAAATTATTAAAAAGCCATATGCAGGTTCTTATGACCTCAACTAATCAAACAGGAGAAAAAGTTGAAACATAACTGGAGGCTCCACTCTATAAAACCTTTCTAAACCTATGGCAAACTTTTGACTGAGGCTGATTCACATTGGGTCTGATGTGGCATGTTGGATGGCACCACACTCATCTGCACACACACACACACACACACACACACACACACACACACACACAC
>NW_013952633.1:409738-411121 GCF_001266775.1 Austrofundulus limnaeus
CACACACACACACACACACACACACACACACACACACACACACACACACACACACACACAAACAAACAAGCAGTACAACCACAGTCGTAACATTATCATGACTTTTTTGTTTAATGTAACTAGGTTTTTTTGTAGGTTTTCTTATTTAAGAAAAAAACAGTATTAATGAGCAACATGTAGAAGCATCTGAGAACTCAGCTGTAAAGTTTTCATCAGAAGCACAGTGTTGCTTGAAAACCCACTAATGTTGAAAATCCTCTATTTTACCATCTTTGCAAAAGGAATGTCTCCCTAGATTGGACACTAATAAGAAGCTCAGAAAGTAATTTTTCAGTGGGACCCAGGAGAGTGGCAAAAGTCATTTTGACTTGTCTAAAGCTTCAAGGATCCCATTTAGCCTGGAAGCTTGATGTGTTTTCTAGCAGCCTCTGAAAAAAATACAACATGACAAGCTGCTTGGTGTTTTACAAGCCATATCSTGAGGAGTTGTGTGGGAAAAAAAGAAGGATTTGTCCCTAATTTTGTTGTCAAATTTCTAGTTGATGGAGATGCCAAGGTGTTATGCGCTCCAGTGGCTCAGGATGCATATCTGTGTTGCTGGTTTTGTTTTTTTCTACAAGAAGAACACAGGAAGAGCAGCCATACAATTTTGTAAATGTTTGCTGTGGCTTGTTTTTAGAGGGTTTCCCCCCATAACTTTCATTTGCCACTGTTTTCCAAACTCAGAGCAATAAAACTGTTTTACCCATTTCACATCATAAAGCAGTTTTTGTCTTCTTTCATTTATTTTTTTTCCAATTTCATTGAAGTAAAGCCTTAGCTCAGAGGTAAATTTTATACATAAGTGTGAGTACAACTGAATTTTCTCATAAGGATTAGATCAGATAGCACTTAAATGCAACATTGCAAAATCCAGGATGTGTTATCTAGAGCGCATAGCTAATACTAAGCTGGTGTGCATAGCTGCTTGGTATTTATTTGGAGGCCAAGGCAATTTTTAAACCATTGGGAGTTGACACTAATTCTGAGGTGTTCTCAGTGTAAACTAAAGGCTGCTGACATGACCTTCTTTTTAACAAAGTGGCATTCTGTGGGCAGTTTGTGTGTCAATTGGATGTCTCTCTGTTGTACAGTAAATGACAATATGATTTTCATGCTTCTTTTCAAGAAAAAACAAGAAAGAAAGTTATTTATGCATTCACCGTGAGGGAGAGTTCTACTTTATTTGTATTAACYCAACTTACAGAAAGCCAGTTGGCATCCATGCTCCCCAAAACAGGATCTATTGATTCCTTTTTTTAATTAGTATGTTCACTGTAACAGGCTTGCATTCAGCATGACTTCCAACTGGAACATTCCAAATAATCTCATCAACTAGGCTTG
>NW_013952633.1:411991-413419 GCF_001266775.1 Austrofundulus limnaeus
AGACTTTATTTGATAAACATTTATTTTAATTGTAAAATAAAGACTGTAAAAATACTGTAGGATGTTTAGTTTTGTAAATTTTTAAAAATATATTTTAACACGGACAGAGTCATTTTATTAACACGCAAAGCATTCTGGGTAAATGATGACATGGATAGGTCCTCGGTGCAAGGCTGCTAGCGAGCTATATCCACCCTGAAGATGATCTTGGACAATATCTGATGATCGACTCTTTTAAATGAAACCAGAGAGCGTTGACAGAGAGGAGAAGTAGAAATGACTCAGCCAGGAACTGAAAATATGGATGGAGGACAACAGAGCTGCTTCATGGAAGAAGAACCTCAGCTTAACCTGTTAGCCTTAGCATTAGCACCAATGCTATATTGCCTTATATGTATTAGCTCGGCGCTAGCGTGACAAACTAACAGGCTAAACTGAGGTCCTCCACAGGGGCKGACTGGCATTCGGGGCTACCTGGGAAATCCCCAGTGGGCCGGAGGTTTAGTGGGTTGGTGGGCCGTGAACCGGCCCCCGAGCTGAGCCACCGGCCTCCTGCCTGTTGTCTACGCAGGGTGGGTGGGGTGTGGTTCACCTCAGCCCCTGAACCACTGGCCCGCCACGAGCTGTACCGCTGGCCCAGACGCAGGTCCGAGAACAATCTGTGAACTGGCCCACAGGCTGAAGTGAACCTGAAGTGAACCTGGAGTGAACCACCAGCCTGACGCACGCAGTTCATTTGCACAGGGCGAGCGCGACATCAAGGAGCGACAGGTTCTGGGGCGCTGATGTTTTTCTGGATTCATTGTGTTGTAAACGATGCCATTTCAAATGACTTCTTCCTCTCCTCAGYACCAGTCAGGCCGATCATACCGCACAGCTGATTTGAGCTACAGGCCTGGGCTGCAGGGCGCCACCTGAGCTGACAATGAAGAGCGGAGATCAGATAAACTAGTCCCAATAACCCCGGGCGGGCTGCTAAAACAAACAGTGGCGCTTATTATAAACTAAACATTTACAACATAAGAAATGCCTTSTGCCTATTGGTGCCACATAAATTAAATCTTCATTTGTCTCTGACATCCAGCAGAGAGATGCGCAGTGCAGCGGCTCTAACGTGGCCGAGCGGCTTCCATCAGAAAACTTCTCCCATAAAGCTCAGCATATGACAACAAATCAGTTCTGTGCTTACTAATAACTCAGAAGACAAATTTGAAAAGTCTTGTCCCAGCTAGATCTAACAGAGATGTGCAGTGCTCCAGCTCGTCATTTCACATGGAACATCACCTGTCAATCACCAGGGGCACAACAAGTGGGGGTGGCCACAGGGGGTCTGTGCTCCACCAGTTTTATCCTCTTGAGTTCCGTGCTTATTTAAATCTCTCCCAGCCATTTAAATTAAATAGAACCTTATAAATATAAAATGTTTTT
>NW_013952633.1:414217-415712 GCF_001266775.1 Austrofundulus limnaeus
TATTGATAGTGAGTAAATCAAAATATTTGACCAATTTGACAAAACAGTCAAACAAATTAACAAAGTCTAAACTATTTAATTGATAACTCTAAATTGTCCCTAGGTGTGAGTGAGAGAGTGAATGGTTGTTTGTCTCGTTTGTCTCTATGTGTGGCCCTGTGATGGACTTGTGACCTGTCCAGGGTGTACCCCGCCCCTCGCACAACCAGTGACCCACGCAACCCTGAAAAAAGGAAGAAGCATGTACAGAAAATGGATGGATGGATAAACATCCTTCAGTATTTTTAAAGTCTTTGTTTTACAGTTAAAATGATCAAATAAAGTCTAATGTTACAACTAATCCTGGATCCCTTTAAATTCAACCAATCTTTCAGGCTTCTCTTTTGTGTTATCTTTCTTTTTGTTCAGAGATTTCACTTCATTTTCAAGTGACTTTCTCCAATGAAAGTATTGTTTTAGTTTCTTTTATTAATAAATGTTGTAGAAAGCTGAAATCTGAGACCTCCTCTGTTTTTTTTTGTCCTTCTTTCCCCCACTCTCAAACAAAATCTGATMATTTTTGTTCTCAAAAGACTCCCTTTCTGGTTGTTTGTTTTGTAGTGTTGATGCACAGCTGTGTCTTGTCTTGAAGAGCTGTTTTTTCTTGTGTCGAGCCATGTGTATGTGGAGAAGTCTGTTTAGAAATATCTTCATGCATGTGACCAACGAAAATCTTTTGAGAGCCAGGCAAACAAAGACCCTGAACATTCTCTATTGTAAGGGGAGTAGTTTCCATGAGAATCAAATGCAATTTAAAAGTTTTCTGAATTGTGAAAGTTCCCTGGATGGAAAGTGAATTGCCAAGAAGTCCTGGTGTACAAAAGTATTATATTTTATAAAAACCTAAAGACGTGTCCACAAATTTCATCACTGGTCAGATTTGTGCATCACCAGACACTTGCATTTTCTACTTCTGGTTAACTGTGAGTAAGAACCTAATGAGTGTAGCAATCAATGAGACAGAGAAAAGAACAGATGGAGTGACTGTGTGAGTGAATGGCAGATGGAATGACTACAAGTGGTAGAATGACAGCAATCGAAGCAGAACTATGTGTGAAAAGTAGAATGATTCGTGCTGAATGAGCCCTGCGCATACAAACGTGTCATCAGTGCTGATGGGTTGTCCTGCCCTGTCCTGTCAAAGGACATAATTGGAATTCCACTGGTTTTCCTGTGGCATAATTAGCATGACCTTCAGCTGCTAATAGAGGAAGAATGGGGAAAGAAATTTTGTCTATCAAAGGGAGTAAAAATGGTGTAAATTTATGTGCAAATCAGGAAAGAAGAATAGAGTAAGGCAGGTGGCAAATGAACTTAGCATAAAAAGTAAAGACATTTGTATTTGGTAGAATATTCCTTTGTTGTAACAGTGCTTCCTGGAAAATAAATCTTACACCAGGCACTTGATTGGAAGTATCTGGGTGTACCAGAAGCTCAAAACAAGAGTCAACAACAG
>NW_013952633.1:416021-421064 GCF_001266775.1 Austrofundulus limnaeus
CATCACACAAATGTACTGTATGTTCCTTATAAATGTGGCACCATTAAAAAGAAAACGTAACAGTCTTTCCAACTATATGAGATGAATTGCCAAGAAGCATTGTTACAACAAAGAAATCATCTACCAAACACACATTTCAATGCTTTTTGTGGTAAGCAAATATGTGCAAAAGAGAAATGACAAAATCATCATCATTAAGGGAAACTCCCATTTTGTCTAATGAGACACTACTCTTATTCATTGGYCAATATTTTGAAGTTAAAACAAACATTGGTTAATATGCCCCATTATCAGATAGGACATACCTTCAAATATCCAATAGACACAAATGCTTTCACTCCTCTGTAAAAARTCTGGTTTCTGAAGGACGTTTTAAAAGTTAACTAATTTCTTACTTGCAATCAGAAGAGATGGGTCACTTCCTCCACCTTTGATTCATCAGYATGAATAGTTTTTAGGCATTGTGTACCTCACCAAACTGAGATAAAATTAAATTTATGTGAGCACATTGTAAGAAAAAGTGCACATGCACACACACAGACACAGACATTCTCTCAGAGACACAAACATGAGATTAGTTTTGGAGCAAATGGACTGGCAATGTCCTTGGCATTTCTTAAATTATGTTTAAGAACAATCAGCGTCTTGTAGGTAAACACCCCTTTTCCTTCCCCATGTGCTCATCTATCACTGCCTCTCTGTCCACAGAATATCTAAGAAAAAAATAGGACTGAAAGTCATGCCACAAAGTCAAAGATCTTTACAGAGAACAGTGTCACCTACTGGCCAACAATGAATTTATAGAAAACCAAAGGCATACTGTAAGTAAACATTGTGTAGGTTTTGTGAACATATAAAAACCTGTTCTCAAGTGAGTCATGACTAGAATAAGCAACTTTGGAAACATGAGGTGAAAGTCTGCTGACTATACAAAAAAGTACAATCATATTCACAGTGATGAGGATTCGAGCAGTACTTGTAGGGACAAAAGGTTAGATCAAGGGTCGCATAAACATCTGATAAGAACATTCTGGAAAAGTTGAGATCATCAAACAGTCCACAAACAGATTTAATAAGTGTGTATTGGGTGGTCGTAAATTTCCAGCCCAATTTCTGGGAAGAGACCACCCTTCCTGGATACGTAGAATTTGTGTCATGAAAACAGTTTGGGTATAAAAGGGTCTGATTTCTAAATACGTCAGTTCAGTTTGGATGTCTTTTCTGTCGGTTGTAACGAACTGCTGAACTCAATAAAACTCCCTCTTCGGCTGGCCAAAAGCGACGTCTCCTCATCTTTTTTTTTTTTTCATCTTGACAACAGAGAATTGCTGCCCCTTCAACAACAATGTAAGAACTTGCCTCTATCATATTTCACTTTTTGATTTCCGGTGTTTGTGCACCAGTATATGTCCCACACAAAATGCACTGGCAGTAATCGTGCATACTTCCCCACTGCTGTGAACTGCATTGTTAAACAAAATATAGCCTGTGGAAACATGGCACATTTTATTACCTCTTTTACACAATATTGAAGGGCTGAAGATACAGTATGATTTCTTATGTATGTCAGTTTTTTATTCGTATGTCTTTTCACATTTGTTGTTGATATCCTTGCTGTTTTTTTTTCACACATTCAGACGAAATAGAGCTGAGAACATCCATAGCTGCAGAAAGTACATTAACTGTTGTAGAGCATGAGATCACTAAAATTGTCAGTTTCAGTGGGTTGTTCCTTTTTAGATTACTGAGTGTTAGTTTATTTATTTATTTGTATTTACTGTATATCTCAACTTGTTGATATTCTCAAGTGAACAAACACAGTTGTTGATGGGAAATGAGACAAAACATTGATATTGTTTTGCTCTCAGTTTTTTGAATGTTTACAACTTAAGCTCTGCTTCATTGAGCATTCGAGGTAGGCAGCTTGTCCTTTTTGTAGCCAAGTTAGAGGCCTTATTCCCAAAGGTCACTTGTGCTATGCATAAACAGACATGAACCACTAGACCAGAAATTCTCTGCAGCACATGATGCAGTTCACAGCCAGATAAGAACAAATCAGATAGAGTGCCGGTCGGAACCTTGAAACGTTTGAGCACCATCTGGTTTTGAACTCATCCAAGAGGAGAAAATCTCACCAGGTTAGAAAAAGAGGAAACGGATAAATAAAACTGATGGAGAGAAAAAAATAAATAAAAGCCAGAGGGAAACAAACCTAAACAAAACAGGAAATCTTACATTTTTCCAAGGCTTTGTTTTCTATTATTACTGAGCAATTGAATTAAATTTGCAACAATATTCTTGTAATACTACTGCAAAATAAAAACTCACAATTTTGGATTATTTTCTTTTCTGCTTTTTAGTACTATGTTGTTTGATCTTGATTATAAAGTTACATGCCTGTTATCACACTGATTATTTCAGCACTTTATGCTCAATGATTCTTCTGTTCACACGGTGTGTTCCAGCTTGCTATTTCAGCAGGTCTTCTGGGACCTATTATGCTGTTATAATTACTGTTGAGAGGACTATGGGGATAGTCTGTGGCTTTGCAACATATGTATCATAATCTTATATATCCATGGGCTATCTCTACTGCTGAATAAAGTGTAGATTTGAAATAGAATGATTGTACTCTTAAATAAAGATGTCTGTCTGCTTGTTTTTTGCTAGCCCTGATTGAACGACTTAAAAATGTTCGCATTACATATCCTTTGCACACTGATTCACCGAGTAAAGCTTCCTGTAGGAATTAAGTTTCCTCTTAGCTTGTGCTGTCATACTTCTGTTACATCGCTACTTTTTTTGGCATGGAAAAGCCAGCTTGGATTTCAAATGCGTGTTTAAGTCAAAAACACAGAGTAAAACTTTTTTTTGTTTTTGCTATTCTAAGTGAGAATGTGACTCCAAGTAGCTTATTATCCTCAGACACAGAAAGCAAGTGCCTAAATGTGTGAACAAAATTGAGGATAAAGGTAGAACGTGTGAGGATTTGGTGTTTTGTGTGTTTTCTGTTCTTGTCTTGTGCTTCCATCTAGTGTTCATGTCATGCCTTGTCATCTCAATCCTCAGATTATTCAGCCCTTCTAGATCATTCTGCTCACCTGTCTTCACTCCTAATCATCACAGCTGTCTCCACTCTCCGCTTAGCCTCTGACCACTTAAACTGGTTCTCATGCTCTCCACCTTCGTCCGTTCATTGTTTGTTTCTGTTTGGTTCATGGTCTTCCCTGGCTTCCTTGTTCCTGCTCACTTGTAAGTCTTCTGTTTTTGCCACCACGCTGGCCTTTAATTTGAGAAAAGTTTTGTTAAATTTTTAAGTCTTCCTGCCTGCCTGCATTTGGGTCCATCCTGCCACTAAGTCCTGACAAAACGTCTAGATTAGGGTAAGGTGCAGGCAGGTTACAGTAAAGGCACATGTGTCAAGCTCAAGGCCCATGAGCTAGACACAAACTGTCACAGCATTTTATGCAGCCTGCGTAAACTTTAGCCCTTGAGAGCTTCAAAGATGATCCGTGTGTGCTGCTTTAAAACCAGCACTGACCATAAACTACATTTCCCATAATGCATGTTGATTTTACTCAGGTAATGACAGCATCCCACCACTAGGTGCTCAGGGTTCAAAAGTGGACGGCAGCTGGCAAAATTCACTATGTAAAAACTCCATTTGATGACTACGTGGCTACTACTGCCGCAGCCCAGTTTCATTGGGATGTGGGAATTTCTCATTTACAAGTCACACATTTGGACTGGAATGCCCCTCCAGTGGGAATGTCCTGTCTGAAAGTGGGAGAGTTCAGAATTCAAGACAGCAGCTACTCACCACAACTCAACGAGTAAAACTCTTTCTTTTACTTTTAACCGTATTTCTGTTTTATTGATTCTACATTTAGTTAATCAAACCCATAGTACTTTTTAGAGGACATGCTGTTTCTATGCATGAAATACAACTTAACGCTCAGTTATTGTTTGTGAGTTGTACTCAGCTGTTTTATGTTTAGAAGTTATTTACAACGCCTCCTAAAAGGAACAATAATGCTCATGTGGCCCACGGAGAAAAGTTTGACATCCCTGAGTTATGGCAGCAGTTAATGCTAGTCTCTGTGTAACACAGTGCCATGTCTTCCAAAGTCACAGAGACAAAGTTCCTGTTTGTGTGCAGGGTTGTGTTTGTTGTGTCTCTGTGCAGCAGATAAAACGGAGGAGAAAAGCCAATAATTTCAACTTTTGTACATTCAGGCATTCAGCAGCTCGTTCTCAGTTCACTTTTACAAATATTTGTTTGTGCAGGCCTGTGACCGCAAATATGTTTGAGTGTGCGCGTGTGTGTGTACGCTCGTAGCTGTTTGCATTACCAGACTTTTTGAGTTGAACCCTTTATTTGAACATAGAGGTCAGCTGTCCTCATGGCCTACTAATGCTTTCTGTGCAGCAAACACTTTCTGACATTATCCTCCAACTCTATGCAAGTGGCTTTGCAATCAGCTGTCATGTTTTTTTTTAAATAAGACTGACTGTTCCAGCTATTTAATAGCTTACAACAGGGCTATTCAACTAAATTGCTTTGGGGGCCACAGTTTACTGCAGGCCAACAGCTCAGGGGCCGAACATCCAGCAATTAAAGTCAAACAGTACCTAAACCAAGTATTACAAAGATTTATTACTCATAAATTAGTTTATTTAGCTGCATTTAACATGAATCCAATGTTCACAACCTAATATAATACAATTATATTAAAACATAGCTAAAACAAACATCATTTTAACATCCCTGAATTGCCATATTTTTAAAACACTTTTATTTTTACTTCTGAGTCCATCATCACCTCCTCCATCACTGTGTGGTACACTGGTGCCACAGGCAGAGACAGACAGACTGCAGTGCAATGGGCCTCATGCAAGAACATGTTCGTATTTTTATCCTAAATTTCTCTTACTTTTGTTCGTACAAAGGGTTCGTATGAACATGTCACGTCAGATTCAACAAACTCTTCTATCTTCAGGAAACGTGTGTAAATGAGCTGCGTAAATTTCCACCTGTTCTAT
>NW_013952633.1:422806-424971 GCF_001266775.1 Austrofundulus limnaeus
GTTAAGTTAAACTTGTGTTTTTTAGATGCATTGCCTAAAATACACAATGAAAGTAAGCATATTTGTATGCTTAGCTGAATATTCTGGGCTACAAAATAAATAAAATATATCTTATTATTGTATTTTGCTGATTTCATGGGCCAGCATCTAATATTTTGTCACTTCAGCCTCTTGGTTTAGTAGATTTGCAGTAAGGGCTTTGGTTGGATGAAAAACAGCCTGTCTGTGATTGGCTGGTGATGTGGTTCATTTACGTAAAATTTGGGTTGCGAGCGCAGAGACAGAGTTGCGAGCGAGCATAGGGGAAGTCGAGAGGAGGGAGGGAGGGAGTCAAGCACAATCAGGAAGAGAGTTGAGCAAGAAGGGAGGAAGCTGCATGAGCTTGTGTTTGATTTGAAAGCACATGGTTCAAATAATTGTTTGTTCATATTGTTACCTGTTTTCAAATCAGTGTTACTGCTCGCTCAAGCCAGTGGCACAAATGTAACGCGATATCTCACCCCGGTCACAACCTGTTTCATCCCCTCCCCTCAGCCAAAAGACTATGGCCCATTCGGACCAGAACCGCCTGCCATGAGAACAGTTTTTTTTCCCATCAGCCACTAGAATAATGAACAATGTTTAATCGGCTCTGGCCCATCGCTGCTGGTCCCGCATGCATTTTTGTTCTCATTCTTCGTTTTGTATTCGGACTTGTTTTCCTTCCTCACTTCAACCGCTTAGCTTTAGTTCTCTTACTCATTGCTTATGCGCACCATTACACCAGAGCAAATTCCAAGTCTGTAACTTGTTTACTGACAATGGCAATAAAGCGTTCTGATTCTGATTCTTGGTTTTATCTTCAACTGCTTTGTGGATTTATATGTTTTAGGTGTTCATAGAAATGTTTTTTTACCAGCTTTTAGCCAAGATTCTGATATTTCTTGATACCACACGACTCTGTCTAACTCAAAGAACCTACAGTAACTAAAGTAGAATACTGGGACTTTGGGTTTAAAAGATTAATGAACCAATTGTCAGGCCAGACTTCAGTCACCGGCCCACGGGCCACCAGTTGAATAGCCATGGCCTACAAGGCAGCCCATATCAAATTTCCTCTCATCTTTAGACACTTTAGCAATATTTTTTTTATTATTTTTATTTATTTATTTTATCTTACTGGCCCTTTTTTATCTTGTGAAGGTCTAGAGATTAACTTCACAGTGCAACATGAATGACTCACTGATTCTCCTGCACTACTTAAGGAAGAGGAACTTTTTTGAAAGCACAAAGATTAACAGAAGTAAATGTTAACTTTTAAAGGTGAGTGAAGTTTGTTTTTGTCACAAGGGTAGACGTACATTGAGTCACCCACTAAAGTCTTTGCACCACAATTTTGGCCTCCAGTCAGACTGATCATAATAAAGTTAAATTCATGCCCAGTGTATTTATTTATTTATTTATTTGTTTATTTATTTATTTTTGACAATTCCCACTTGCTTGCCAGTCCAATAAAAAAAAAGACAATTTACTTTGAGTGTACTGCATATAGCTTAGACAAAAAAGCGAAAATGTTACAAAGTATGCAATTTGGTCACGTACRATATGTTATGCTAGTTCCATCTGCCTTGCTCCTTACTGCTTTCAGCTGTTTGCTTTTCTCCTGACTGATCTCCTGAGTGCTCTTTTTGTTTACGCAAGCAAGTCACGAGTGAAGTATTGTTCATCCACATCTCAGCTTGATTTGGATCAGGAGGTTCCAGTTCTCTTGTTCACACAATAAGTAATATTGTATCATATCAAGTTATGATGTGTTTAAAAATAGAAAATGTAAAAAGAAATTAAAAAGGTTTTTACCTGTTAAATACAAGATGTATGGTCATACTACAAGATTTTCTTTATTTTTATTACAAAATTAAAGTCATAATATTGTGAGAAAATAAATCATACAAGATCCACCATCCGGCGTCTCGGGGGGGGAAGCAGTGCAGCACCAACACTGTTTATGGTGTGCTGCTTACCTCAACTCGTGACGTTGTGTGCCGGTGGGCGGAATACTTTGAAGACCTCCTCAATCCCACCAACATGCCTTCTGTTGAGGAAGCTGAGCCTGGGGACTTTGGGTTGGGCTCTCCAATCTCTGGGGACCCGGGGGTGGATGAGATCCGCCCGGAGTTCCTCAAGGC
>NW_013952633.1:428856-435234 GCF_001266775.1 Austrofundulus limnaeus
GTGTATTTATTTATTTATTGGTACTTATTTCTCCTTTTCAATTTTGTCAGTTTTAGTCAGACATTATTACATTGATAATTAATTAATTGATACATTAATGCATCCTAAAGAAACAAAATTGTAAACTGTCATAAAAAAGGAGCAAGCCACAACTCACCATTCACCTTTGTTGGCAAAGCCCCAGCACACAATATAATTGTTAATGTGAATTGTTCAGAATTGCTTTCATTTTATATTTTTTGACAAAAAAATTAGTGAGTCGTTAAAATTTCTAACATTACACTTTACACATTACACTTACACATCAGTTTTCAGTGTCAACTTTGATAAGCTAAACTGAGTGTAGGGTAATTGCTGCAAATGAAAGATGTCATTTTAATTCATGTTGTCCTTGCTGGACAGCTTTATCTTTAATTGTTGCAAAATATTTTAAAACTTAATGTTGTGCATCTTTTGCAATTTTAAATGTTAAGTGTTATTCCTTATGCACTCTCACACCTGCCTCAACCAACCATCCATCCATCCATCCATCCATCCATCCATCCATCCATCCATCCATCAATCAATCATCTTTATCTGTGTCTTCCTTCCAGGTTCATGGGGGTGGCTGGTGTCCGTCTCCAGCAGTCACCTTGGACAGATCGCAGGGACATATAAAGACAAACAGACAACTAGTGAAATACTTAGTTTTCATTTTCAGAGTTACATAAAGGAACAAGTAAAGAATGACTTTTTTTAACTCCAATGTTTTTGCCAGTTATATAGATTTTTTTTCCAAATCTCTAAGGCCACAACTTTCAGATATAGCACATCTGCTGTAGATAATTATTTAGACCTGCCACTTCTTCTTTTGTCCTCCACCTGTCCGTTTTACTCAAGGACACTGCACATCATACTAAGATATGTCAAGTTTTCAGCAAATAGCATCTTGGAAATCTTGTTAGTGTAAAAATACCATTTTAAGCTTGTCAGGCTGTGTTATGGGAACAAATTGTGTCTTTGCGAAGTGTCACTAGCAACAAAATGCCTTAAGATACAATTTTAAAAGTGTTTTTTGTGATAGTTGTCTGCTACAGACACAACACTTGAGAGCTCTTGACTTTTTTCCTGCATTTACTTTTTATGGTTGATTGATTTATAGATCGGCGTTAAGTGGCTTTTAAAGAAAACACTGTCATCATTTTAAGATGAGTAATTATCTAAAGATAGAAAAAGCTACTGAAGTCCAAAGAAACACATCTAAACAACTTCTGAAAGCCTGAATTGTGATGGCTAAGGATCATTAAAACATACTAATTTAGTTCCTTTAGACATCTTTCTCAGTTGCCACATTTGAAGCCTTTAAAAAAGACACAGCTAAGTCTAAGTACCGATATCTGAAAGCATCGATAGATAGCACTCATGCTGAAAATTTACTCTCCCTGAAATAAATTTGATTTTTATTTTGAAAATAAAAACGTAGTTGACATAAAGGTTACAATTTGTTGGGAGCAGCTGGTCTGCATATCATTATACAGATTAATATACGCACACAGTAAAAGACTGCCACACTCAACATTACCCCATTTTATTTGTGTTCCATCCTTTTGTAAATCTATTGAAGCAAACATAAGGGCTCTAACAGTTCAGATTCACAGCATTGCCACATATTTATTTTTCCACGAAGCAGCATGGACCCTCTGAACCCCAATCTAAAAAATAACTATCACTTTATATGATGATACAAACATGATATGGTGAGCAGTATATATATATATATATATATATATATATATATATATATATATATATATATATATATATATATATATATATGCGACTGCATGTTTTACAGTCATGATTCTTATATTTATCAGAGTGAACACGCAGAGAGACAAAAAGCAGGCCTGAGTTTTTCAGGCATATTAGAGAAGTTAAATTGATGGCAGTGGCAGAAAAAGAAAAATCACTTATAATGGTTTGCTTTATGTTTTATGGGTCTTGTTTCTGTGTATGGAACTGAGACATTAGAATCACAGACTTTATGCACAGATGCTCTTAAAAACAGAAGATAATTTATTCTACATTTATTTATTCAGTGTGGATCACACATATTAGAAACAGCCACAGTCAAACCTATGGCTATTTTTGTACCTCACTACCACTAAAGCAGAGTGTTTTTTTGTTTTTTTTAGGATTTAAATGTTTTGGTACACAAAGGCAGGGCTTTGTACCAGCAAGCATTCAGGCAGCTCTACATGATTCAAGGATTTCTCAAACATGCATGAATGAGTCAAAGCAGCACTCTTGGGTGTGTTTTTAAAATGGTGTTTTGATAAAAAGCTCAAAAATGTTCATTTTGCAAAATACCCTACCTTTAAGAGTATTTTTGGGTGCAAATAAAAAGGAAATTTTTACTTGATTTGCATCCTTTACTTTTATGTTTCTGTTCAAATAAACTGAAGGAAATTTTGAACAAAGAATTTTCAAATTTTGCTTAAAAAGTGCAAATAAAAAAACTGTGTGCCAATTTATGTTCTGCTTTGACAGACAATGAATTATTATGTAAGCAATTATGCTGAAAGTTGAACAATAACACATTCTGACAAGATGGTAAAAAGACTGGACTTGTATTGTGCCTTTCTACACAAACAGGATAGTCAAAGTGCTTCACACTACAATCTGTGCCCTCATTTACCCATTCACACAGCACTCTACCAGATCTCCTACAAAGCTGATATATACAATCAACTATGGAGACTAATCAGTGCCAATCACATTCATACACTGAGTGGACACACATCAGAGGCACTGGGATAAAGTGTCTTGCCCAAGGACACAACAACTGAGACAGATGGACGGGTGATCGAACCGGTAACATTCCAGTTCCAGGACGACTCCTCAACCACTCTGCCACAGCCGCCCCACAAGGATTTTTTCCCCTGAATGTATTATAAAAATGATGTCCAACCAAGAGCTTGAAGCTACCAGCTATTTACTATCAACTTGCATGATGGTTCACTGACTGAGACTACCCTGAAATGTTATATCCATATTAATGGAACATTTCAAGGTCTTGGGCAGATATAATTATCCCCTCTGCAGGTACTAGTAGTGAAATTCTAATCATAATTTATCATAGATATATGATTAAATCAGAAATTATGCATTTCTTTCAGCTGATCAGGATCCAATTTTCAGTTGTAATTTAATCTATTTGCTCTTCCTTGCTATTGATGTTTTTTTAGGTGTAGAAGCCTTAATTCATCCAAGATTAGCAAAGAAATCAGTTCTTTAACTGAATATTAATTTTAAAACCAATATTCTATGTCTTTATTTGTCACAGTGGGGTGTGTGTGTCTAACTGTCACTTGGAACAAGTCACGCCACACATCATATGGAAAGCACTCCACTTTCATATTACATATATTGTATTTATTGACGGAGCTTAAAGTCAACAGTTTGATAAAATGTATTAAAAGACACATTACAGTACTGTCGCTAATGCAGTCAGCTTTAGAGAGTGGGAATAGATATTGTCTGGTCAAATTTTAAAATTGTACTTGTTTTGATTCAGTAATTGAGATAAAAGAAAAAATACAGTAACTGTTTCCTACTAAATGGTATATTTCAAAATAATCTCTGTCTCTCTCATTTCATATACTGTATATATAGCACAAAATGTAAGGAAATGTATGTTAGGAATATATTGTTTTCTTTGTTGTAACAATATGTCTTGGKTATGAATCTTAAACTGTTGGAAAGCCTGTTTTTCTTTTAAATGGTGCCACATTTGTAAGGAACATGCATTTGTGAGATGAGCTGTTGAGCTGAGTATGTGGGTTGCACACATGAAAAAGTTGCCAAACCCTTTCTGCCAAACAACTTATTCAAACTGTTGCTGCTGATACTTGTTTTGAGCTCTGGTTACTCCCAGGTGCTGCCAATCAGGTGCTATAAGATGTATTGTCAAGAAACTTTATTACAACAAAGAATWAATCTACCAAACAATTTATGAACACATAATTTTGAATAGGTTGTTGTTTCAGAAGGATGGTGATCAGTATTTGTCAGTGCAAGGTAATCAGATCATGTCAGTCCATTAGCTCAGTTTGTTTTAACTAAGTGCTGTGAAGTGCATCCAGTAAATCAGTCATCCATAACTAACCTGCCATGCATCATTTGCTGACTGGTAACTTCAACATCTACTCATCTGTTTGCACACATACATGGCAGGTGTGTCAAGCTGGTCCTGGGGGTATTAATGCAGATGTTTCCTTCTGTCTGTCCCACCAGCTGCCTTGTAATACTGCTCCACTACATCTACACTCTCATCTCCATCTCTACTTACTGTGCAGGTGAGGGGCTCTATTTTCCTTATTTTCCTATAAAATGAGTTGTGTTCTTTCTCAGTAAGTCTGCTTCTTTCTGTACATCCATATCATCTCAGGTCCATCTCTTGTTTTGTGTCTGAGCATTACAGTTGATCCAMTTGTTTATTTTTTTCTTTCTTTCTTTCTTTTCTTGTTTTTGATGAATTCATTTTGTGCCTAGGCCTTCTCCACTATGGCAAAGGTGTGGATCCAAACTGCTACTCTCATGATCTTACTGGTCATGTCATGCCCAGGCTCACAAGCCACTGCCTTACAGTATCTGTGTGGTTCTCATCTGGTTGATGCTCTTTATCTTGTGTGTGGAGAACGAGGCTTTTTCTACAGACCCCGTACTGTTGACAGCCCTATGCAAGGTAAAATTACTATGCAAAATGCATTTTGAGCTGTTTCACTGTTTGACTCTTCATTCTGTAACTCAGCTGGATGACATTTAGCTTTAATTGTCTTTCCTATTTTGTACTGTCCATCCAAATGCAGGTAATGCAGCATCAGCTGTGGGTGGAAATGTGGGCACAGACTTTGGGGAGCAGATGGGAGTGTTGGAGCGCTGCTGTCACAGGGCCTGCAACATCCTTGAGCTGACGTCCTACTGCTTCTGAGCAGCCAGTGCAGACACTCGCTCTAAGCCCGGTTGCTGTTTGCTTAGCATAGCTTAGCTTCTTGGCTAACATAGTCTGCAACATCTTCCCACAAATATGTCAGGATATGTGTTGTTAGCAAGTAGTTTTTAAATGATGTGATTTCCAGGAAAATAAAAACTTCTGTTAGTTGAGATTCAAAAGTGATCACTTTGAATGTTTTCGTTGTCATGTCTTTTTTATTATAATGAAAAGGAAAAGGATCTTTATTTATCAACTGTGTTGTATATTTGACAATAAAGTTATGATTCAGTGCTGCAGACCTGTAACCTGTAGGTTTGAGCTCAGGATGTGCATTTGCCTCAATTACTAATATAAAAAAACATGTGAATGGCATAAAATTGAAAAGGTTTTAGTGTTTGCTGGGTAAAAACTAATTGAAAGTTTTTTCTTTTTTTTATTAGGCTTAAAACTGATTGTTTTGCTGGGGTTGGGTGCCACATTAATATGTSTGTATATTAATATCTAGTAGAGACCAGCACTCCCCCCTACTGGCTACTCTGCAAATCTAGTAAAGCTTTTTTTGTGTCCTTTGAAGGCCCTTGAGGAAAAAAAAACATTTTTAAACAAGGAGATGGAAGAATTTCTCCTGAAAACACTTACCTACTTCAATAATTTTAAAGCAAACCCTGAAAAAAATTGTAAAGAGTGTGAATATGGAATTTCAGTACATTATTTTAGTTTCACTAAGGAAAATAAGCCATATACTGTATTCGTTTTACCAAGATCTAGTTGTATTAAGTACTATAAATTGCTATTGTCATTTCCTGAATGAGTCTTATTTGGAGCAAATTGGACAGGAACTCAAGCTTTTAGCTGTGCGCAGGTTTCTGCTCACCAACTGCAATTTTTTTCTCTCCTTAAACTCATAAAACTGACTTTTATTCATTTCTCTGCTCTCACTTTTACTACACCTCTGTGCCTGCACAATGTCATCATTAATATGCAAAGAAATCTGGTAGCTTYGTCTGGACACCAGTCACTCAGACCGTCAGTCAGCTGCCTCTCTGTCAGTCAGCCGACCGATCATCAGCTCAAGCTAATCTTAAATTACTCGTGGTTGCTCTGAWTGATTGCTCAACGTCTTATTCACTTCTATTTTGCTGTTGTCTGTTTCCGCAACATTTCCATTTAGACATAAAAAACCTTAGAATGTAGCATATTTGCTCTTTATTACAACAGTTCACCAATTTTGGGCAACTGACATGTTTTCTTTAAATATGAATTGTAAAGTGATGGTGATAATTTAAAGGAAAACACAATTTATCCTTGAGGCAATACTTTTGTAGACATAAAACTATAAGTATAATAAAGTTTACTGCACAGCATTGACACACACACACACACACACACACACACACACACAC
>NW_013952633.1:435359-437005 GCF_001266775.1 Austrofundulus limnaeus
TATATATATACATAATAGGCAAAAATAATAAGAATACAAATGCATAAACTAAAATTAATATTCGCTCTACAGTGATATTCTCCATCATTGTATTTTTTTTCAACACAGCAACAACAGCAGCCCTCGATGAGATAAATGAATGAAATCCTATTGGTGGACATTTGCATACTTTTATCAGCACTTCAAGGAGATGATAGATATATTTCTCTAACTGATGCAGAAAGGGTTATGAATAAAAAGATGTGGAGTGGCATATAAAGCTAAAGAGACTGGTTCCCCATTTCGGCCATGATTACATTCCGTTCAGACCCTGTTGCAGAGAAAAGAAGGAAGATCAAGCTTCGGCCACAGAATATGAATTTTATATCTGCAATGCAGTCAAAATGTTTTTTTTTTTCCTTTTTACACTGGACAGGTGAAATCAGTTGCTTCTGGGTGGCAACTGATGAATTAAAGCTTCTGATCTCAACTAACTTTATTTTCACCTTAGACAGATTGCATGGCTGCAGTCTAATGTTTTAGTGTTTGAACATACTATATGATTAATACTTCTGACTTTTGTTCCAAATAATTTYAAATTACTCTTGTTTAAACACATACATCCTAAAAGCAGACAGCTCACTCACACAAAAGCACGACAAAAGCATTGTGTAAACTGAAGTACTGGCATACAGAATGTGGTGCATGCTTTACTCACAATGTTGAGTGAGAGATCATCGGAGGCCGTCAAAAGACCATGTGATGGATGAGTAGATAAATGCTGGCTGGTACTTTTTATTGYCCAGTCATCAAAAAAGCTTCTTAAAAGCATTCAAAGGCAGCCATTTTGTCGGATTAATCAATTTAAGTGGATTTATACCAGAAAACCCATAGTGGAAAATCCGTTTACAGAAATAAATAAATAAATAAAGAGTTTTAAGAAATAATTTGAAGAGTCTGTTTCAAGCTAATAAGTATGTAATTTTAATTTGGGTAACTTTTACTTAAAAATAAAAATATAAAAACAGTGTTTCTCTCATTCTGATCAGTCAGTTCAGTTTAAAAAAGGGTATGCGCAAGAAATTAACTCATGCTTTTGTTCAGATGTGTAAAAAGTGTAACTGAAGCTGTTCTGAAWATATTAGTTAAACAGGCTTCAAGTAGTTTTATACAGGGGTGTCCCAAGTATTTTAAAACATTTCTATGTAAAAGTAAAAATACCTTAACAGAAAATAACTTTGGTAAAAAGTCATGAAAAAGCACACAATATAGCGGGAAAGTAAAATTAAAAATATGTTCTAAGAAATGACTTATTTAATTTACTTTACCAGGTTATGTCAACTGGTTCCACTAAATCAACGTGAAGAAACTGCTTTACATTTACTCAGCTGGGTTTAGTGGAACCACTTGACATAACTTGGTTAAATAAATCAATACTTCATTTTTAYAGTGCATAAACAACTCCTTTCATGATGAGTGCCAGTCATATTTAAATATGTAGCATGTAATGAGGGGTTAAACTTTAAAGTAAAGGAAAAAAAAAACATACTTGGTTAGATTACAGATCCTAAAAAGTGACCTAAATACTGTAACAGATTCATTGTACTAAACATTAGGTTTTAGATAGTTTTGATTGAGTTTTGTATGTGAAAAAATAATCTACTTTT
>NW_013952633.1:437055-438888 GCF_001266775.1 Austrofundulus limnaeus
GGTTCTTACTCTGAAAGACAAATATTCAGTTTTTGGCTTACAAGAAACAGTTAGAGGTTTACAATGTTGTTGAAAAGTAAGCAGCTCAAGATCATAAAACACTAACAAGTATGCCTAAAAACACAACTACACTCACTGGCAGAAAAGTGGTAACAGCTTTTATGCAGAATTGTTCCATGTGAAAACAAATACACCGTTTTATACACACTACCTCTCTTGTAGTAACCAATTGAAAATCTGCCCTTGCTGATGCAAAATACAAGATTTCATTTTACAAATCAAATCAAGTTGGTGTCAACTGTGCAAATTGAATTCCAGCACTGACAGGTTCTAAGGAACATGTAAACTGTTGGTGTTTCACAACAGAATACATAATTATCCAGGAGAAAAAGTTCATTTTGTTTGTAAATATTGTCTCGAACACTTATCTGTTCATCCTCAMCACCAGGAACAAACAGCAACACATTCATGTTTGGAAAATGTTCCAAGGGGCTAATATTCAGATGATTTTAATAAGCTGCTCGCCTGCCTCCTGAGAAGCTGCAGGGTTTGAAAGATGGAGAGAGAGAGAGAGAGAGAAAAAAAAAATCTGAGTGAGATGAAGGGCTTGGTTCATCATTCATTGAGACCATCTAGTTCAGACAATATCTGCAATCTGCATAACAATGCAATTATAATCTGCTTGATTTTTTTCCCCCTCTGTAGTTTCCATCTCCAACATTCACAGCATTACCAAATCTACCAGTGATTATTTTGGCAAAGCTGTGCCATTTTAATCAGGTAGAGTGAATGATGACCTCAATGAAGAACAAAATCTACTTAAAGCATTGTTCATAAGATAAATGAACTGAAAATTWATGAGATAGCATCTTTGTACCGCACTGCCTTGGAGTGGAAATCATGTTACTTTTTACCTTTACGTGCACAGTTTGTGGGACTTTTTCTCAGCCCTTTGTTTGTTTGGTTGGCTGGTTTTTTTTTTGTATGTAGGAGGGTGCACATGTGACTAGAATGGTGAGGGACAAGACAAAATATTTATTGGAAAAAGAAAAAAAGTGAGGAAACTCAAACGTGGATAAGTTTAGCACATCTGGTTCACTCAAATCTGCTCAAAGTGGGAAAAGTGGGTCCTCTTATATTTGGATGTTTACACCCTGACTGCGGTGATTTTAGTGCAAAAGTATAGGCTCCATTACAACCATTAAGCAAACCCCTGAGAATATCTTTGCCACATTTAGGGCTCATATCAACATGTAAACAATGTTGCTGAAATATTAAATTAGCTGCTGCCCTGTAAAGGGGTTCTATGCAAAAWTGTCTTTTTTGAGCTGCCCAGGGTGGACCARCCCCTCGCACAGTGACTGCTGGATATGGGCACCAGTGAATCCCATGACCCTGAAAGTAAGAAGTGAGTAGAGGATGGATGGATGGATGGATGGATGGATGGATGGATGAATGGATGGATGGATGGATGGATGGATGGATGGATTGTCAAGATTCTACCATGTCATGCTGCATTTATCAAGTCAAGTCTAGTTTATTCATCCCAGTATTCTTGTTTTCAATCTGCTCATTGTTTCACCCCTCCCATCACAGAAATCCCAATCTAGATCATGTCATGCACCTGTTCCCCTCAGTATATGTTCCCTCAGTCACCACCAGTCCAGCGCCAGATTTATGAATGGTTTTCCTAGTAGTTTTTCAAGCGATCCCATGTCTTGTCTTGCCTGCCACGTTACGACCTTGTTTATGTCCTCTGGTTCCACGTCTCCTGCCTCGCCCCTGTCTGCCACCGTCCCGGATTCTGTCTCTCTGGTTTTGACCCTCGCTTTC
>NW_013952633.1:439290-441809 GCF_001266775.1 Austrofundulus limnaeus
GGATGGATGGATGGATGGATGGATGGATGGATGGATGGATGGATGGATGGATGGATGGATGGATGGATGGATGCTTTTGAGCTTTATCATGTTATGTAATTTCTTCATCAAAACTAACCCAGAGTGTTGCTTTGACTCATTCTTGCATGCTTGAGAAATCCTTGAATCTCCTGTGGCCACGTGGAGCTGCCAAAACACGTGCTGTTACAAAGCACCACCCACTTATACCTACCTCCTCCCTGGAGGTCAGTCTGCAGCCAAGCTCCTACAGAGCACCCTCTCCCAAAACGTTATGAAGATGTGCTGAAGTGGGAATGTTAGAAATGGTAGGAGGTTCACTAGAAATTATATATGTCATTATGATGAATAGGCTTAATTATTCTAGTGAATGAAAGTAATTCATGCAAAGTTGAACTAATTTTTAACTCCAATCCTGACTTCCAAGTTATTACAGCCAGCTCAGAAAAGTAAAGCAGGAAGGAAAAAAAARGTTGTTGAATGTGCATCAGCAGAGTGTAGCTGACAAAAATGATGGCAGGGGAGTTGACAGACTCAAAGAATGTAGCTGCTACAGTGGGAGACCCARCTTACACCTACTTGACGTAATCATGCATCATCCACATAATCAGTTACAGAATTAACTCATTTTTTGTGCTTTTACACATCTATCAAGGTGTTTTCTTTTTTGGACAGAAGAGTCTGTACCTCACCTCCAGTGTGTCACTCTTGAAAACTTGCTCTATATGTGACAACTCACAGAATGTATACAAGGGTTTGCTTCAGGGTTCAGACATTTTTTGTATGTGTGTTTATTTTCGTGGTGGCTCTGTGTACATTTTCTAGTGCTACATAAATATTAATATATTCAAAACAGGTGCATGATGGTAACCTCTTTACACACAAAGCCTCAGGGTTTTTAAAGGTTGGAATGGTTGTTTTTTCCCTATAATGTAAAGAATGTATTTCTTGTGATGCTGCTTCCTTCCATGTAAATATCTGGCACTTTGGAAAAAAAAACAAGCTCAGGGGCTCACATTAGCATCAACTTGTCCAACTGAGAGAATATTGTTCTTAATTTGTTGTTGTAGACATACCATGCTTTTAAATCCTTCTTTTTCACATTTAAATCATTCATTTTGGGGTTTGGTCTGAATTCCTCCTCATTGTAACTCCACAAGCCCCCCCTTTCACCCCTTTTTTGAGGTATGTCTCAAATCAACTCATTTTGAHGCTGTCTGTTTAAATCCAAATGAGGTACTTCACACCCCGCCTCCCTCAGAGTCCAGACCAATCCATTGTACCGGTCAGACTGGTCCATTCTAGTTTGATAGAGGGGTTTACGATATGGCAGCGCCAAAAGTTTCTTTTACAAATTAATCAAAGCTGTCAAAACAAAGAAAAGACTTACATGTTGTAACCAGAGTCTGAGCCAGAATGTAAAGGTATCTACACACCACCTGGAGAAACTAAATAAAAAATTTCTACACTCCTAGAGATTCCAAGTAGACAACAAAATGCATTTAATGGCTAAAAATTTGGACTTTGCATGGTGTGTCACCTTTAAATGCTCCTTGTTTCTTGCACCTGATGAAAAGCTCCCTGTACGTCAGTTTTGTTATTTTTCTCATCAAACTTTACAAGAGGTTTAAAAATGAGGCGTGACATGATGGCACAGCTTAGTTTAGTCACCAAATTATTTTCAGTGCTTCATTTTATTTCAGTGGGGAAAAAAATGGATTTCGTTTGATTTACTGTGTACCATATTGTGTGCCTTTGTGATGAAACAAAATATAAAACGTTGCTCCTTTTCACTGTGACAATACAAAAAGTTTAACAAAAAAACAAAGTCCTCTGTAACAGATGGTGTACCCTCAGTGTCACAAATCTCTTTTTGTGTGTCAGCATTTCTCATTCACCAAAGTCAAGCCATCTGTTTGTAACTTCTAAATGATTATGACTTTTTTATGGCATATTGCTAAGGATGAAAACTTTGACAGGGCTACAAAGCTTTCCAAAGTGATGTAACGCTCCGAAGCTGCACACACGCTACTTTTAGGGAAAAGTTGTGTGGCTGTGGCATTTGTACATTTTATCCAAATGACTGAGATAAACGTCAATAAACAATATATTCACAGAGGTTTATAAATCTCACATGAACTGCATTTATAATCTTTTGTGCATGTGCAGGATTTTATTTCTGAATCTATAAACTTTTATGCTTTTGTTCCCAGGAGTCCTGTAAAGGCTTTCACTGTTGTGAGCACTTAGTAAATTACACACAAAAAAACATAATTTATACTAGACCAAAAGGTTATTTTGCACATCTTCTTGTTTTAAAAAGAAATGCTATACTTATTTTGTTGATTGTTTGGCAAATGGTAAGCATCAGTGGTAGTTTATGAATTAAATGAAATAACCTAATCAGCCAGTTTAATACTAGTACAGCAAGTTGATCAATTATTTGCCAACATGTAAAGTCTGTGTAACAGTCATTTGAAGCTAAATTATATATATATATA
>NW_013952633.1:444254-446087 GCF_001266775.1 Austrofundulus limnaeus
GTAAATACACATTTATATCTAAATAATTGATGTAATTGATTTAATGGCACAATAATTTATTTGTCAAACTTCTTTTTGACCCTATAATTTATTTTAATACGCCAGTTATATATTTATACATTTATTTCCAATAATGATAGGTTTGGTCCTCCATAATATATAACCCACTTGCAMATTGTTTTCCATTGGTGTCTCAGTTTGCTGCCATTGTTCTTCAGCCTCAGACATCAGCTTATCAGTCTCTTGTTATTTGTTTCCAGCCAGAACTTGATTCAGGAAATACTTCATGTTTGAAACTAACAGTTCTGCTCCAGCTCTATTCAGAGTCATTTCATCAGACTTAAACAGATGTTGTTTCTCCCAAAAGAGGTCAAAGTTGTCCACATATCTCACAGAGTGGTCAGCACAGAACTTTTGCAAAAAGTCATTAAGGGCAAAAAGTCTACTGAATCTCTCCGTGCCTACTTTTGCTGTAGGAATTGGTCCACTGAGGAACACATCCACGGTGAGATTTTTTTAACTGCATTCAGCATCTACATGAAATCATTCTTCAGGATTTCTGACTGTTGATTCATAACTTCATCACTTCCTGTGTGAATGATGAGTGTCTTCAGAGCTGGATACTCTGCTGTGATTTCCAGAATCTTCTCTGTGAGGTCAGACACTTTATCAGCAAAACTCAAAACTTGGACTTTTTTCTTGTTCCAGAAGCCTATAAGTCATTAAAGTAGGTCATGAATTTTTGGCTTAAACCTAAAAGTATTATTCCATTGCATATTGACTTCCAAGCAATAAAGATGAATATCATTGGATGACATAGAAATGGTGTGTATAAATTTCCATTTCACTTTAAATAGTCTACCTCTAAGCCTAGTTGTTGTGCTAATAAACTCCATAAATAGAACTGTGGTGTCATAATCGTTGCTTTACATTGGTGTATAAGCAGAGTCACCAATTTACATTTCAGTTACATGTTTTCTGGTTGCTCCATATCCATATATGGTACACTGTGAGTCACTATAAGCTGTGAAAACGTAACCAGAGTCGGAAGTGCGCAGGAAACAATTTATGACCTTAAGCCTACCTTCAAAATGTGTCTGTCTTTATCCTATATCAGGCAGTTGCACTAAGGCCTGCGGAAAAATGGTGCCTGAATGTGTCACACGTCCTGACAAGCCTGCCAACATTTTTTGCTTGCAATGACAACCATCCTTGCACATCACCATCCCCTCAATGTCATCCCCTCCAAGAGTGGCATAAAATTTTCTATTTGTGGCCGTTTCAAATATGATATTCATGAGCCTTTCATGTCTCTTTCTGTGAAAATTAGATGAAACCGGCTATTCAGTGTTTTCTTTTTTTTTTTCAGGAATGTGAAAAAATATCATCCCTCAAATGCTACACTTTGAATATAAATTACTGCATGAAATACACATCTACGTAAATTTTTCATAGTTTCAGATCGCTTACATAAAAGAAATAGAAAAAATAGTGAGGGAATTAATCCATCTCTTACACAAGATGTGTCCTCAAAATGCCTCCTTGCTGCTGAGTAGATCTATGTGTATAAGGTCTGTTTTGGCCATGCTTATAGGAAGACTTGAGGGGGAATGCATGCAAAATACACAGTATATTGTATTAACATTTTGAAAATAGGAAAAGATGTGTCCACAAATATTCTTGTGCCTTTGTGCTATCAGTCACATCTCCCGTGCGTTTTTGTCCCTGTCACAGCTGCAGCCACTTCTCTCATCCACCCTAATACTTTTGGTTCCTCATCATTGGCTCAATAACCATTTGAGCATTATGTGTTATAATCGTGTTATATATATA
>NW_013952633.1:446247-471542 GCF_001266775.1 Austrofundulus limnaeus
ATATATAGCCAATTATCCAGCACCTGTTTGAATTGCCTTGTATGAATCTTTGTATTTTTTAGTGTAGATTTTATTCAAGCTCCACACATAAGCATGCGTCCATTTACTTAGAACAATGGGGGAAATAAAATAAACAGGGCCTTAAGACCACCAAAGAAAGTTTTTTTTTTTTCCTTTTTTAAATGCTATTCAGCACACAAGCTAAAATCCCAGGATGGCAAATTTATGTATTGTATCAAGTAGTGGGGTAGTTGTTTTCTTGTATGATTGCTGGATTTATTTCACGGTTAGGATTAGAGCTAAAAGCAATTCCCAAAAGCAATTATGTAATTTACTAAACAAAGCACAAGTTATTCCCAACTCAGCAGGGTGCATAAATCTGAAATTTTATTGTGATGGGTTCTGGGAAAACTAAGTAAAAAAGAGTTTTCTCTAAGTACAGCTGCAAGGCAACTTTCTTTTTTAAATTGTTTCCTTTTTTCTTTTGTTTGTTTGTTTTCAAAAACACAAATAGTTAATTCTAGAATTATATAATTATATTTATTTGTCGTTCTGTTTTATTTTCAGATTATTCCTGTTCAGAGTTACCCAGTGGGTGACAGATGGGGTACAGCTTAAACAGACCACCAGTCAGCTTTTTTTCCTCCTATTGTAAACATGGTTTTACTCAGTTTTTCTTGCTCCTGGATAACTCTGCTGGATATTTGTAAGGGCTTCAAATCTAAAGAGTCTTGAAAAAGGACTTTAATACGTGACCTGATTTTGTCGCATGCATGAAAGCAATTTGTTTAATAAGAAGGATCTGAGTGACGCGAAAATCCATAACTCGAGCACACAAACACAGAACTCAAATAGAGGAGAATAAGCATTTTTTTGTTTCTTTTCAACTGTTGGTTTAATAACTTACAGTTTCCTTTATTTATTTATTTTTTACAAACTAATGAGCTGAGCAAGTGGATAGCATGTGTTCCTGATAGTGCAGCGGATAACTGTAAATTTCACTTCAATCTTTCAAATCTGGAAACAAGCACCAAAATTGACACAAATACTCATTGGGGATTACTTTTTAAAAATAAATAAATAAAAAAACATTAGCCACTTAAAAAATCAGGATGACAGCCTTTTTTTTTTCARGGTGGCTGCCGTTTCAGCTATCAAAAACTCATTTTTTGCAATTAAATTGATATATTTGCCCTACATTATTGATCTTGGTGTCAAATCATACATTTCTGACCACGTAGAAGCTGAATTTTGGGCTCTGGAATTACTCAGAAGCTTCCTTGTACCATATCCCAGCGATATAATAAAAATATACTGCAAAATATGTCAGCCAAAATCCATCTAGGTGGTAGCGCTAGGGGTGTAGTGGTAGAGTTAGTACTTTTGTTTTAGAAGTCAGCCACATTCACTGGATGGACTCTGTTACTGGTCCACATTACTTACCCAATTCTCACCAATGGCTCTGAGATGCTGCTTGTGCACAGCACCCCACACCCCGAGACACCGCATTGGTTTGTGGGCTGAACTAGGTGAGGGTATCACATCAAAGAGGGTCTGTGTGGAATGGAATACATCAGACTCCAACACAATGTACAGAAAGTCAACATCATCTCATCTCATCACTGATGTCGCCTTAGGAAATGGATCACCAAGGAAGAGAGGGGTTACAGCAAGGAGCAATAGAGTGGATGTCGAGGCACAACCAGGGCACACTGGTGACACAACTGCTGTGGAACTTAGCATGGGGTTCAGTGTCTGCTAAATACTCACCTCAGTTTTACTTATGTAGTGGTGTAGCTATAGGTTATATGTAGTAGTTTAGTATCCCAAATGCTGTCTAATATAAGCCCCACATCAGTTAACTAGTAGTAGATAGTTAGGTGCGGTTAGATAGCTGTGCTTGAAATGTGTGCCAGTGCAGGACAGCCTAACCAAGGGTAACAGGGCTTTACATGACTCACCAGCATGTTGTTACCTGGAAGGTCTTCAGATCACATGGGAATGAAAAGACACTGGATGAATTATCAGGCTACAGTAGGTGTAGACCATATTTTTTTATAAAATGTCCAAACCTAGTTTTATCCCATACCTGAATGTGCCTCACCATACAGTGATCAAGGTGGTAAAAAGAATAATCCCCTGGCCTTGACATATACAGTGGGGTGTGAAAGTTTGGGCAACCTTGTTAATTTTCCTGATTCACCCTTATAAATCATTTATTGTTTGGGTAAAAAAAATCAGTTAAACATATCGTATAGGGGAAAAACAGTGATATTTGAGAAGTGAAATKAAGTTTATATGATTTATAGAAAGTGTGCAATAATTGGTTAAACAAAATTAGGCAGGTGCATAAGTTTGGGCACTGTTATTTATTGATTTAAAAACATTTAGAACTAATTATTGGAACTCAAATTTGGTTTGGTAAGTTCAGTGACCTTTGACCTCCATACACAGGTGACTCCAATTATGAGAAAGGGTATTTAAGGGGGGAATTGTAAGTTTTTCTCCTCTTTGAATCTTCTCTGAAGAGTCGCATCATGGGAGTCTGAAAACAACTTTCAAATGAGCTGAAAACAAAGATTGCTCACCGTCATGGTTTAGGGGAATGATACAGAAAGCTATCTCAGAGATTTCAGCTTTCAGTCTCCACTGTGACAAACATTGTGAGAAAATTGAATGGTAAAAAGACTGTACTTGTATAGCACCTTTCTACCCAACCAGGATGTTCAAAGCGTTTCACACTACAGTCTGTGTTCTCATTCACCCATTCACACAGCACTCTACCAGATCTCCTACAAAGCTGAAATATACAATCAACTATGGTGCCAATCACATTCATTCACTGATGGGACACACATCAGAGGCATTGGGGGTGAATTATCTTGCCCAAGGACACAACAACTGAGACAGCTGGATGGGGGATCGAACCAGTGACATTAACTACTCTGCCACAGCCACCCCAAAGGCACAGTTCAAGTCAAGGATCGAAGTTGCAGACCAAAACAAATCTCCAATAAACAGAAGAGAAGGATGTTGAGAACAGTCAGAGTCAACCCCTAGACCAGCACCATAGACCTACAGCATCCTCTTGCTGCTGATGGAGTCACTGTGCATCGTTCAACTATTCAGCACACTTTACACAAGGAGATGCTGTAAGGGACAGTCATGCAGAGGAAGCCTTTTCTCCGCCCACATCACAAACAGAGCTGCTTGAGGTWTGCTAAAGCACATTTGGACAAGCCAGCTTCATTTTGGAGTAAGGTGCTGTGGACTGATTAAACTAAAATATAGTTATTTGGGCATAACAAGGACCATTATGCATAGAGGAAAAAGAACACAGCACTCCAAGAAAAACACTTGCTACCTACAGTAACATTTGGTGGTGGTTCCATCATGCTGTGGGGCTGTGTGGCCAGTACAGGGACTGGGAATCTTGTTAAAGTTGAGGGAAGCATGGATTCCAATCAATATCAGCAGATTCTGGAGACCAGGAATCAGTGACAAAGCTGAAGCTGCTGAAGCCGGGGCTGGACCTTCCAACAAGACAACGACCCTGGACACTGCTCAAAATCTGCTAAGGCATTCATGCAGAGGAACAAGTACAATGTTCTGGAATGGCCATCTCAGTCTCCAGATCTCAATATTATTGAAAATCTGTGGTGTCACTTAAATAGAGCTGTCTGTGCTCAGAAATCATCAAACCTGAATGAACTAGAGATATTTTGTAAAGAAGAATGGTCTAAAATACCTTCAGCCACAATCCAGTCTCTCATTAGAAGCTACAGGAAGTGTTTAGAGGCTGTTATTTCTGTGAAAGGAGGAGCTACTAAATATTGAGATACGGTTTTTTTGAAGGTGCCCAAATTTATGCACCTGTCTGATTTTGTTTAACCAATTATTGCACACTTTCTGTAAATCATATCAGCTTCATTTCACTTCTCAAATATCACTGTGTTTGTCCCCTATATGATATATTTAACTGATTTTTTTATTCAAACAATCAATGATTTATCAAGGTAAAATAGGAAAATTAACAAGGGTGACCAAACTTTTGCAACCCACTGTAATAGACTTACCACTCACCATTTACCATCTTGACAACAAGATGGCAAATTCAGATCAAGCACCAACTAAATGGAAAACAAACTCAAACAAATATTGCCTGTGCCAGAAAGAGAAGAATGAAGAACTCAAATCACCTCCAACACATTATCCGTGTACACTGGAACATGATGGCTATGCCATGATTGCAACCAACATTTCTCTCTTTCATGCCATCAATGAGCTACCATTTGTTCTAGATTCAGTGAGATTTGATGAGGGTTTTGGTGCAAAAGAAACACTGAGAAGGAACAAAGCACAGTACCACCAAAGCTGTCATCTTCTCTTCAACATCACCGAACTGGGCCAAGCAACAAAGAGAAGAGCTGGTGGTCAGAGTACGCAGGCAGAAGAAGGCCTCACTAAGCTGCAAAGAACCAGCCATGAAGGCCAAGAGTCTGTGTGCTTCCTGTGTGAAAGAAAACATCCAGCAGCTGAATTGAGACAAGTGATGACACTGTATCTCAACAAGAGGCTGATTAAATGTGCCAAAAAGCTTAATGATGGCAGAATCCTGATGATGACTTTTTTTTTCTAACAAGTGGTCCAAGATAGACTGGCCCTTGCCTTCCTACACAGCTCCGCTCAATTCTAGTTTCCCTTCACTGCTCCGTCTGAGACTTCTCCCATTGAAAAGGATTTCACTGGCAGATTTTTAGCCAGGCCAATCAGAGAACAGAATGTAAATTTCCTGTGCAGTGTCTGCTTGTAGTTTATTTTACCTGGCCCAATCAGAGAACAGAAGGAGGAGTTTTGAATGATGTTGATTTTCTGCACAGTGTCTAGTTATTTTAGCATACGGCAGTGGAGGAAGTGAATGAATCAGTCCGTGTTGATAAGGCTTCCAAATTAAATTAAGTTTATCTGACAAAGCGGCAGCTCTCATTTACAGTCGTTTTGTTAGGCTCGGTACTTCTCTCCTCTCAATAGGGTTGTTTACAGCATGTGCAATTTCCAGTTAGCTTCTTAGCTTAGCCTCCGTTACAGCCACATACGTCGCAGCCAACTGATCCAATCATTTTAAGCTTCAGTAGAGGCCACGCCTCCTGCAAGAAATCATTCTCTATGCATCAAGTTCAGACCCTTGTACGAAGCAAAGTGAAGGACAGGGTCTGGTTTAAAACAGGCTAGGTCCAAGAAGGGTAAACATGTGAATGTTGGTGCTTGTTTCCAGATTTAAAAGATTTTTACAGCTAACTGCTGTACTATGAGAGTGTCACTGATTTCTGCTGAAGAGGATTCTATGTTTCATGTGCTTCAGAACAGGAACCTGCTGTAAAACAGCAATTATGCTGAGTCAGGCTTGATTTTTAGTGATCTTTTCCTGTTAAATCAATAAATCAAATCAAATCAAATGCTATGTTATTTTAATGTAAAAAAAATCTGACATATGATTTATCAATTGTAGGAGAACTATAATGCTGACATTAAGAATGAAAATGTGATGTAAATGCTGACAAAGACTCACTAGTAGTTTGGTGGCCCCGTACACTAGAGAAGAGCAATGAAGCAATGAGGCTTTATCTTTAGTTCATTTCCTTTTAACAGAAATGAATCATGATTATGTCCAACCTGTGTTTTTTAGATGGCAGTACTCAGCCCCAATCAATCCACTAACATGATATGAGTACTTTCATTTTGTAAACGATAGAAGAGGGAGGAGGAGATGAAAGATAAAGGGCGTGAACTGATGAAGATTAATGTTAAAGTGGACTAATGGACCATCTGTTTCAGCACTGGCCGTAGACAGACTGTTTTCATTCCTTAAAAACTGCCTGAGTTTGCTTGGGTGGGGGCAGGCTGCAGTAAGGTTGTGCAGAGAATTATTAGTGGTAAAACACCTCATTTCCCATAGCCTCCCTATCCTGTGATCTGAATTTTAATTGTTTCTGCATTTATATTATGATCTGGTCCGCAGTTCTCTAATTGAAACTTTATGACCTTGATAATGCCTGTCCTGCATATTAGTTTTTAGTCTTAACCTGAGTCAACACCCTCAGAATGTTTTCTTATATTCAGTTTGTGCCTAATATGTATTTATTTATTTATTTATTTGTTTGTTTGTTTGTTTGTTTGTTTGTTTGTTTGTTTTTTGCTAAGAACCCTACCCGTAACCCGGCAATATTATATCTTTGTTTAAAAATAGACACTAGATGAAAATAAAAGTTCCATCTTCCATTATTTCACATCATCATCTTATCTGGTCTAATCTCGCCATGAGTCAGAGTCCCTTGAGAATTGTAGCCAAGCTCTCTCTCCTGTCAGGTAATGGAAATGTCTCCAGCACAAAGATGATGTGAGTGTGTTCTGAATGCAAAGCCCCCCTGTTTCACTTTCATCTCATCAAGCCCACTCTAAAACAGCAGTTGGCATGCATCCATGAACTGATAGAGTGAATCAGAATGAACCCCCTGAAGTTGCCGAGATGGCATTAAAGTGACATTTAGATTTAACAGATTGCTGGGTCAAACTCTAATGTGAGCATGCGGTCTCAAGGGAGTGGATGAGAAATTATTGTCACTGGAGGAAAGAAAAGAAAATGTAGCATATATATATATATATATATATATATATATATAACATGCTTGTTATAAAATACCATTCGACGTAGGATATTTTCCCTGTCCAATTACTGACAAAGATGTCTAAAATCTAAAAAATAAAAATAAAAATAAAAATCTAGCAAATGAAAGTTTAAAATATTCTGCCGTGTAATGTCTTCTCTTTATTTGTCAGAACCAATTTTAAAATTGTACAAACAGACGTCAAAGTGAGCTATTTCTTGCTCTTTTCTGCCAACACCTAATACTAGTATTTACTCACTGGGTGGGAAATGTCAAGTCTCCTATTAATTAAAAAAGAAGAACAGCTATATCTGCTTTGTGCACTGCCATTATGTAGCCAATAAGGGAGGATTTGTTCAAAGAACAAAAGGTGCAATAAAAATCTTCCTGAAGAACTGTTCCATACTGGGGTTTTTGTATTTATTTATTTTTTGTCCCTTTTATTATGCTAAATAAACAAAGCCACAAATGTCACAAAGTGCTCCCAGTTGTCAGTCATTGCTGGTGACAGGGCTTGTGACACAAAGTCGATGGCATAACAAATGGTGACTAATATGTCCAAAACACATTTTAGCGATTCCTAATCTGATACATCAGTCAGGACAGAAGAAAGATTCCTTTTGTCTTCTTGCTGTTTAAATTTATCTTGTGAGTCATAATGCAATAATTCTTGATGACATCATTTATGTTCTGAAAGGCAAGTAGCTGAGCGCTTTACTTTAGGATGGAGTTGATAAATCAAAATGGCATAAAACAATTAAAGCGATATGAAAGCAGCAGCTACATATTTTTAAAATCTGTGCTTCAGCTGTTGTGGTTTGCACTCTTGCCTTGACATGACTATCTGTCTAAGCAGGTTACATCATTCATTTTGAGGCTTTATTAGGGGTGGGGTGTGTGAGGGTATTATTGTGCAAAATCAACATTTTTGAGCTTTATATGATGTTATAATGACACAGGCCCGCCCTTAAGAAAAGTAGTATACTTGAAGTTCATATTAATAAGTATACTTGAGTATAAGTTTAAGTATATCAAGTATAATAGGCACTATGCATGTGTACTAGAAAGTATACTGATTTAATAATTGTGTGAACTAAATTGGGATTTTTTTATTTTTAATGTGTACTTTTATTTACCACGTACACTGAGCATACTAGCAGTTTACTAACAAGTACACTTCTAGGACTAAATTGGCCCACATTAAGTTTATGAAAGTATACTCAGAAAGTAATCTTCTAAGTATACTTTTAGTTAAATCTTGAAATATACTACAAATAAACCAGTCTGTGTGAAAATGTACTTTCAGTGTACTACTAAAGTTTATTTTGGCAAAAAGTTTAAACATTAGTACAGACTAAGTATACTTAAAATTTTAGTATACTTTTAATACAAGCCAAGTATAGTGTAAGTTAAACTTGGTTAAGTACAGAATATCTGAGATAATTACATAAAAAGTAAACTGGAAGTATATTCTTATTTTTAGTTTAAATTTAGTATACTTCACGAATACTTGCGTATACTAATTTTTGCTAAGGGCGGTGCTAGTCATCTGAATGCCCTAAGCGCAACTGCTTTGTGGTGCCCTCCCCCTCCCAGAAATGATAAATAACACACACAGCATAGATTCAACTTTTTCTTGAGCAACTATCTTAGGTCTGGGCTCTAGACTAATGTTTTGCACTCGTTGCACCGGTGCGCCCAAGATTTTTCCTTAGATGCACCAGTACAAAAGTTAGATGCACCCAAATTTGCAAACGCAACATTAATGTTTTAATGGTTCACTTTTTTAAAATCATTGTCTATAAAGACAATATTACCTCAAATATAATTTGTTAACATTCCAGCAAAAATAAAGTTCTGTATTTGAACCAGAATTGTAGACATTTAACTTTCTGAAAAGTAATTTTAAAGTGAATTTATGACCAGAAATTTTAACTTAAACATCAAGATTCTAAATTGTAAGTGCAAATGTTTAGGGTTTGAACATTTTATGAACATCTTAAACATTTCATGGTTCTATCTTTTAGACCTGCCCATCAGATGGACAACTCCTGTAGTTTGGCCTTCAGGATCTAATGATTAACAGCAGAAATATCACTAATATTTTATTAAATGAGAAAAAGCTTTTTAAAATAATGAAAACAGCATAACATGAAAAAGTCAAATTTAATTAGTATTAGTTGAATCTTATGTATCTCTCACTAAACTAAGATGTGTAGTCATAAAACCATTTTCAGAACCTGGAACGTAACTGTGGTGAAGCCAACTATACTGTATGTAAAAGTGGCCTGCCATACAGGTGAGCTTCCTCATGCTGCTGGAGTGATCTGCTGCCGCAGAGCAGAACCTGACTGCAAGATGGACTTTACTACTGAGACTTAAAAGAGTAAACAACTATCCGCATTTAATTTCCACAGTTAACAAAAAAGAAAGAATAAAAAAGTTTCTGACTCTGGTTTGAAAGAAAAAAAAAACTAAACAAAATTTAAAAAAAACGGTTGATTCTCTGCGTGCCAGAGCACGTGTGTGCGCGCATGTTTTTGCTCCACGGAGGGGACAGTCCCCATGAGGATAGAAGAACAAGCGTGTGTGTGTGTGGTGTGTGTGTGCACGTGCGGGGTGTAGAGCAGAGCGCTGTGTTCATACTACTAGATAGCTTTATTACAGGAGACTTTTTGTTTCAGGGGGACAACTGTAGAGCCCTGTAGTTTTGTATTGCTTACAGGTCATCTAAACATGCTTTAAATTTGTTGTTGTCATGAGGATTTTTTTTGCAAACCTGACTTTTTGGTGCCCTCCTGGGCAACTGATGCCCTACGCACAGTGCGTGGTGTGTGTGGGTGGAGCACCGGCGCTGTAATGTCATCCCCTTATCAAAAACTTATTCAGAGTGTTGCTTTGACTCATTCATGCATGTCTGAGAAATCCTTGAATTTCCTGTAAATGTGGAGCTGGCTAAACGCTTGCTGGTACAAAGCACCGCCTGCTTACACAAAGCTCCTCCCCAGAGCTCAGTCTGCACCCCAGAGATCACCCCTCCCCCAAAGCATTGTTGTGAAGACTACTAAAGTAGAAGTGTCGGAAACTGTGGAAGGGTCTTAAAATAACTATAATAAAGTTAAGCTGTAGATGACATGATAAAAAAAAAAGTTTTAAATGTTTGGGTTTCTGGCATTTCTAAGCAACAATCTTCAATGAGAAACGTACCTTTAGCAGCTCAGGCCTKTCCTCTTGTCTGCGGCTTTGTTTTACACACTGCTGCCTGGAGTGGAGACATGTGGCTTTAATCTCAGCGGTAAGTCATGCTGACCTTTAAGATGTCTTGTACAGACCCCTGCATGACCTTTTGGTGGAATAAAGAACATGTCTTTCGGTTGGCAGTCATTTCTAACAAACAAAAGCAAACAGAAGTCACATCATGAATACAGCATGATGGAATTTGGCCTTTAAGTGAGTTAAAAGCAGCTGTGTCAGAAGGGAGATACTGGGCTGATGCCTTTGACTTTAATTATCACTGATGGAAGTGGAACTGGATTGCAGTGGCTAAAGAAGCAATCATTGCAAAAACTAAACTGGCCTGCTTTCTTGCTCGGTAATAATCTATGGGTAATAAAAGTTAAAATTTACAATAATAATTAAAATAGATATTTATTTTCCTCCCAAGTGGCCAACTTTAGTTTGATATTATCGTTGCAATATTCTATCAAGAGTAAAGCAAACTCTCAATATATCTGATGTTACAAATTAGCATTGATTTTAATTTTCACACTTTACTTATATCCACACTCACTCAACCCCAAGAGGATCCGCTGCGTGGCTACATTTCCCTGAATGTTTATTGATAAAACAGGGTKGAAAAGGAAATTAATGAAACACTGAAAGGAATCTGTAGAAACAGAGCTGAAGGAATCTGACAGTGACAAGCAACTAGCAGCAGCCAACAGAAGCTTTAGAAAAATGATTTCCACAAATCTGCTCTTGTCTGTGACAACTTGTCTCATTCATGACCAATGGGAGTGTTTACATTCTTGTCTTCTGAGATGAACAATGCAGTGTTTTGCGTTGTCAACAAGGAGCTCTTATAGTGATGAGCAATGATAAGGCAAAAGACACAGCAGTGCAAGATAAAGAAGAGGAAGATTAACGTCTGATGCTGCTTCCTACATATTGGAATCTCGCAATTTTTCACAAATGCTAAATCTGCTGCTCTCTTCCTCTAAGCAACAACCGCATAAAAACAAAAGTGTTGAATTTTCTGAAATGTTGTGAAATAAATGAACTAAATGTAGAAGCAGAAATATCCATGCATCCATGAGATGGCAGGAGGAACTGTATAAGTTCTGCTTTTAAATTGTAGGTGAATGAGTAGAAGCAGAAATCAGAAGCAAAGGCTTGTGGGAGAGGGAAAAAAAAGTCAGGCCATTTATGCTCATAGGGTGCCAACTGAAAAGGCTAGCAGGTGTTTGTCAGCCAGTCTCATGTTTCCCTGTCCTTTATTCAGGGTGAGTTATTATTTGTGAATGCCAAAGTTGTTTATGCACTGCATAGAGCCCTGAATGCATCAAAATAAAGCCTGTACTGGATATTGTGATGGGTGCCATATTATTATTTTTATTACATCTACAGAAGCTGGAACTGGAGCTAGCAAATAAGTAAAATGATATGAGGCAAACAGTGTCAGGTAATCCCAATAAAAAACCTCGACATCATGTTATTTTTTTACTTCCATTAAACTAAATATAACATTGCAGACAGGCAGCTGTAGCAGACATTAGCATTGCATGCAACATTACAGAAATGCCAATGCATTTGTATGACTTTATTAATCAAGTAAAGATTCCTCGCTGCTTTGGTTAGAGCAGTGAAGTCAAGCCATGATTAGCTGCAACTTTGACATGAAAAAATACAATTTAATCATAAACAAACCATGTCTGCTGAAACATTTTGCAGGAAATGTGTGGTAATTAGAGAATGTTGTGCTAAAGGCAGAATATTGATGGGCTGTGGGTTACAAATTAAATAGATTTGAATCTATATATACACACAAAAAGAATGCTTACACCAAACTAAACTGTGTTGATGAGCAGATCACAGTAAATGTTCTGATTCCATTTAAATCAATACAACATTTTGAGACAGAAAAAAATAATATGTTATGAAAATGTACTAAAATCAACATGTGTGCTAGCATTCTTAAGTCATAAACACACCAAAATTGGAATTATTATTTATATAATAATTCCTGGAATCACAGACTTTCATGTGTTTGTAAATGTTAATTCAACCAATAAATAAATAGAAACCAGCCAGAAATATAATATTTGCCAAAGGCATGAGGTCTGAACCGAGCTTTGGTGTGAAGATATTTATCTATTTACTCAGCTAGACATATACAGCGCGCTCACATTAGTACACATAGACTGTTTCCAGTGCAGCAAAGCTTCGATTACTGCCAGAGCGGGTGACTCGTTTATTCAGTCTATTACAGCAGCACAGTTTGGTACCTTTCAACGAGTTTTCTAATGGGTCACTCACTATTATCATGCAGGATTTTACCACCAATTTGACTGGCCTGGCTGTCAGCAGAGAGATGATTGTAGTGCTTTGTTACAGAATGACAATATGTTCAGTCCTTTCTATATTTGATTTGTTTCTCCTTTTGATAATTGGCCAGCTTTGTGGTATGATGCAGAGGTTGACAGTAAGGCTGTCGTCTTCTGTTCATTAAAATATTTACCTCAGGCAAGGAATCTTACCAAAAAAATAGAAACAAGGTTTAATGCTGTAATGTATGTGGAATTATCAGAAAATTTGACACAACGCATTTGGTTTTGAATATTATTATACAACTATTATTGAGAATGAGGGAAATGACAGGGTGCATAACATTCTTGAGTGACTTTTGCTCGAAAAGGGATGACAAAATTGTTTCACAGTGTTTTTAATGACTGATAAATTCAATTTTTGTTGCTGTTTTTCAGACATGACTTGAATGCCAATCATACAAGTTTTCTTACAATTTAAAATAAAATTTAAAAATAAAATGTACTTGAGTTTTAATGTGTAATACCTTGAAAGTAGGCAAAGTATTTTGAGTGTAGTAAAAATAAAACTGACATTTTACAACTGCTTTTGCTCTACTGTTGATATGGTACATATGTAAGGGTCACCTCGAGTGAAGAAACAAGATTTACTGCCTCGAAGCAGGCCTCGGACTGGCCTGACGAGAGGACAGGAACTCTGTCACAAACTGAACTCTRTTTAGGCCATGACAGGTCATTCTAACCGTGGAGGAGAACCCCTCAGTTCTCTTAATCAGAAAATGGACAGAACAATCTCTTCTATCCKTGATTCTTTTGTTGTTTAACTAAGAATGTGTATGCATTTGTTAAATCATGATAATGCCTGTCACAGGAAAAGTGGAACAACGTCTTTTCTTTTATCGTGCCTTAAAGATTTATCATGGTATAAAAAAATCACAGAGAATCTGATTACAATGTTTTCATTGTGTTTTTATGTAAATCACTGTTTTTATTTTACTGTGAACAAAGTAATATAATTGTGGATTTTTTCTTGAGAAAATCTTTCATTTATCTGGACCAAAAGAATGGTGCAGAGCTGATTATACAACAGAAATGTTAATTAATCATCATAAATGTTTTGTAGTGATTTCTCTTAGAGTTTATCAGAAGAAAGCTGAAAAGAGTTTATCATATCATGTTGTTGAGCAACCACAGAATTTTAACCTTGGGCTGGCGCTGGCGCCGGCTGGCAAATCTTTATCTTTCTTTCTCTGACTCATCTCTAAGCCTGAGGGCGGAACCAAAGTTCATCCGTTTCTTTTACTAACCCGGACGGCTTTGAGCAACACACTCTTCTTCCTGATTCCAACCTAGGAAGACAGCTGGGATTCTCTCCGGAGAAACCTCAGCTTTGGCTTAAAGTCTGATCCCATGAGCTAATTAAGGAAGATTTCACAGCCAGGGACCCAGCACGTCTGCCGGTGGTTCCAAATYGAGGCTTCAAGCCTCTAAGTGTGTTTTTACCTCCCGTGGGGAGATTTTATTTTGGAAGGAGGAACCGGATACGGCTTGAATTTTTCTGGCTTGGAATGAAACAAACGCAAGTTACCTGTGAAAACACCTGTTTGCCAATGACCGGTGAGCGAGCCGACATCAGTTCCCTGACTGATCGGAGATGAGCCAGATCCTACCCCGTGGGTGCCTTAAGAAACCATCACCAGGTAAAGCTGATGTGTTCGGAGTGACGTGTCATGTGGAACCTGAGCTTAGAAAAGACGTGCAGTTCCGGTTGACCCACACTTTGATAAAAGTAAAAGTCGTAGTAACATCCTAATCTTACTTTCCTCCTTTCTTTGTTCTTAATTTGCCAAAACTTAAGCTTAAGTGCCAGTAAAATTGTTTTGTTGTTAACATCAGAACTGACGTTTTACTGTTCTTTATAAGTAATCTGTCGATGTGAACTGAAATTAGGACACGGGTTTTATCTCATTGAACTCAGACGCTTGTTACAGGAATGACCACAATCAAGTGTAACTTAAGATCTGTTCAATTTGTGTTGTTATGGATTAATTATGTATATCTGTTCTACCTTGACACTGTCCAGTACTAATATATCTTATAACTTCTTTCGCTGTTAATCTGTTTGGCCCAGACAACAGGACTCCAGCAAGGGATTGACCTCTCTTGTTTGATAAGGAACTCTTTGGGCTAAGAGCCCTGTTATTGGCTGGGCAGTTACATCCATTGATCTGTGATTGGTTGTAAACTGTCACGTGATGTTAGCATGATGTTATATTATTGGCTTGCTGTCTGCTGACGGGAGCCACAAACCCRACAGACTTCCTGATTGACTTCTGTTTGTTTTGTTGCTCAAGATTAAATCATTTGACGACCATACACGCAGACTTTCTCTGCATTTATTCCAACGTGTTTCTGCATTCTTGGTAAACCATTTCCACGACAGTGTAAATAAATGATTGCATAGTCTTTTATGAATCAACTTGAACTTGTCTGAACATTCACTTATTGTTTCACTTTTCACTTCGCACAGTCAAGATATTAACAAGTAATGAGAAATGCCTTGGTAAAAGTTTCCTCAAAACCTTGTGTATGAGAGATGTGGGAAATCTTAATTCACCTTAAGCTCACTCTTACACATATGGTGAGAAAATRTGAAAATATAATTTCCTTATCCTTTATTTGCTGATGAAATTCAACTCCATTTTTCATTAAAGGTTGACCAAATTAATTCTCTACATGAGCTCCTCATTTGTCTGGATGCTATAAGAGACTACAGGTCTCTTATAGCCTTATATGTCCTTTCAGTTGCAAAGCTAGAGATGCTTTTTTTTCTTCAATTACTGTCTCTGCTCGAAACCGTTTGCAGGCTGTTTAAAGTGCTGCAGCTAGACTGCAGGTCAAACAAGCACACTCCTATAACTCTACTGTTACATTCACTCCATTGGCTTCCTGTGGAGTTCAGAATAAAATTCTCACAATCACTTACAGAGCATTACATGGCCAGGCTCCCACTTACATAGCAGATCTACTTTATACATAATGTACCCTCACGCACGCTTAGATCCAGTAATTCAAATCAACTACTCGTTCCTTGATCCCAACTAAAGACACTGGGGATAGAGCATTTCAGTTTGCAGCTCCTAACTCTTGGAATGCATTACCGCAATCTCTAAGAGCTGTGGTTTCAGAACTCACCTTTGTAAGCAGGTTTTTAATGTGTTTTATGTTGTCTTATTAATGTTTGTATCATTTGTAAATGTATTTTTATATGTTTTGTTGTGTTTTAATGTGAAGTTTTATTGTGAAGCACTTTATGGCTACTTGACTGTGAAAAGTGTTATACAAATAAAGTTACTTACTTACTTACTTACTTACTTACTTACTTACTTACTTATTTTGAAATTGCATCAAAACATCCAATTAAACCAGGTCTCTCTTGGACAAATAAAAAAATGAATTCCCTTCTGGGATCAATAAAGTACTTTTGAATTAAATTGAATTGAATATCTCATGCTTTGTTACTAAAACCTGGTCATTTTACATACAGTATATCATAGCTCTGACACATTTTCTTATGAGCTTCAATTCGTCTCAGTATGATTATCCCGCATCAACCAAATAAGACTAGTGTACATATTTGAAAAAAAATGTTTGCAAAACCTAAAGAATATTCCTGTCATTCATACTTTGCAATACTCCGTACATATTTTGTTCAATGATTTTAGTTTTTTCTCCAACCGAAAAAGGAAAGTCATTGATTATTGACCCATGTAATGAAACTCTAAATTATTCAACACCGTATGGTCTGTCAATTTGATCGTATCACATGAGCTCAAGCAGGGCATCTGTGGATAAGGCCCCCCTAAACACGGGCATATGGTTGTGCTGGCTTCATTGTTTTTGCACATAATAGGCCACTGCTGGCAGGTAACACCCACCCGCTGACGCATCATTGAGGTCTTTCAATAATAAGGGGATTGTGAGGATTTTTTGTTCATTTTTAGCAGTTTTGACTCATGCAGTTTTTTTCATGTTTTTGTTTTCTTGCCTCGGGCATCAGCCATGCAGCAGGCTGAGCAATTGGTGTGAAACACTGAAAGATGGAGACACACTGTTTGAAGCGCCGTATGTCAGCAACAAATGGATCCATGTTGCTCTCAGGTCACGCTTTTATGATTTCTGTTTAAAAAAGAAATGTTTTGAGCACATCATAATGTCCATGCATGTCTTGGGGAATATTTACTTCATTATTTGCATTAGAAATGCTGGATCTCCTATGTGTCACATCATTTAGCTCAACTCTGCTGAATGCAGCATCTCTTGGCTTTTTGTCAGCTTTTCATTAGATCTATTTTTAGATGTATTATGCCAATGCATGCGTAAATGTACAATGTATAAATAGTTTTGGATATTTACATGAATTTATAAAGATTTTTTGGGTCATCAACCAGATTTTACACAACAGCACAGAGACCAATAAAGACATGGTCACATCCTGATTTGCATCTGAAGTTTTGCAAACACTACATCTTAAAGGTAAAATTTCTAAATAGCAATAACAGCAAAGATGCTGTGAGATGAGGCCTCCAGCAGCTCCCTTGTGTCTGTCATGCCATCTAATTAGCGCACATTTAGAGGTTGTTCTGACATACTTTGTCTGAGCCCACACTGCATCTTGTTGGAACAAACAGCCACTATTGGTTGTAATCATGAAAACAGACTTCCCTGTGCCGCACCCTAACTCGCACCCTGTCAGATGTTTTACACATGTCTGTGGAGGTAATGAAGCTTACATCAAAGACAATTAGTAAATCTGTATTACCAAGCAAAGTCTGAGCTACTGCTATGGCTGTTATTGCTTCTAATTCGGTTAATTAGTGTAAACTCCAGTGACTAATACCCAATTAACTTGTGAGCAGGGGAAACAGAACCAATGACTTTTTAGTGAGATTAGCTCTTAGCCTTTCAGTGCAGAGGTTGGGAAGAAGGATCAGTGAGGTATCTCGGTGTTAGTGTGTTTGATTGTTTTCAATTTGTATTTTTTTAATATCCAATTGYTCCAGACCAGCGAAAGTTCTGCTTTTAGAGAGGTTGTCACACTTGCTGATTATCAGTGGGTGAAGTGGGTTTAAACACCGTTTGACTGCAACTTAACCATAATAATTCCAGTGGAGCACAAAATGTGTACTTAGACTTTTGTACACTATTTTAGTTTAGACTGAACCCCTTGTCTTGGTGCGAGGTACCGAGCTGTGTTAAACTGGGCCATCTGATGAAAATGACTATTTCRAAAGTAAGATCAAGGATGATTTGAGCACCAAATGCAGACTTTATAATAGTCTCCTTTTTATCTTTTTTTTATATTTAGTGGTAGTGAAACGCCTCAAAGGCAATTACCAAAATTATTCCTCATAAAAGGGTCAGGTAATGAAAAACTAGATTACAAGATATTCAGGCAGGAAAAAAATACAACATAAAAGTAAAGGATGGCTGAAGACTTGCACATTATTGTAGCTTTTGTGTAAAGTTTGGCGCGACAATTCTGGTCACGTCCAGAAGTGGCTGCAGTTCCAAGAGATGCAACTGGCTTTGCTTGCTGTACATGTTTCACTTTGTGCTCCACCTGTTCCTTTGCCCAAAGATCACACTACTTTTGTTGCAGGATCCTTGCTTCCAAACAAACAAGGACAGATGTGCACCCACACAAACACATACAAACGCATACAACTGGAATACACATATTTAATGGCAAAGTTTCCCATCCTAACCTCTAGCAGCTGTGACAACAGGAGGTTATAAAGTAAAATAAATTAACAACATCTGCAGACRGCAGATTAATGGGGGRAATCATCTGYAAATTAGGCRCCAAGCTTACTTTATTCAGCTGCTYGCTCAGACACTGTGGAAAGAGAAAGAAAAAGGGAGGATCGTCAGGAAGTCAGTTCATCTGGTCACATTCTTCATTTTAGGCATTTTTTAATTTAGTGGGCTGTATTTTTTTCCAATGAAGGGTAAATATTTCATGCATGTGTTTAAATTTGTCATATTTACGTTGTAGYTTATATTTTTGTAGTTTATAGTTTAGTTTCTCCACTTCAAAAAGCGGGGTCGGAGGGTGTGTTCCTATTAAAGGGGCATCCGTCTCCTTAGCCTCCCTGGTAAGGTCTATTCAGTGGTGCTGAAGCAGAGAGTTTGATCGATGTACAATTCAAGTTCGCTGTGGATTTTTACCCCCATTAGGGTCCTTGAGTGGTCATGTTAGTCATGGAAGCCCATCATGTCCACATRTGCTTTGTGGACTTGGAGATGCTCCTCGAGGTACACAGTGAGGGGTGCTCCATATGGGATTGGGGGTCTGTTGTTACAGGCCATTCAGTCCCARTACAAGTGGTGCAAGAGTTTGGTTCRCATTGCCGGCAGTAATTCGGACCCCTTCAGAGTGGGAGATGGACTCCACCAGGGCTGCCCGCTGTCGTTGATTCTGTTTAGAGCTTTWATGGACAGAATTTCTTGGTACAGCCAGGGTGTGGAGGGAGTCTGGTTCAGCGGTTTCAGGATTCCATCTCTGCACATGTTGCACATTTGCACATGATGTGGTCCTGCTCTGCCTTGATCTTCAATTCTCACTGGAGTCATTCACAGCAGAGTGTGAATCAGCTGGGTAACAAGAACCCAGATTGTGTCAGAACAATGGAACCAAGAACCAGGACAACTGATAGGTAAAAGTTAAGTGATCTTTATTTACAGGTGTGGTCTGGAGGTCCAAGGATGAGGAGGGAAGTGAGGAGAGACAGGTGAGTCCAGAGTATGATACTTGATAATGAGGATAATTCTGAGTTTGATTAGTTTCTGTTTTCTTACAGGTTTTGTCCAGAGAGGTGGTGTAGACTYAGAGGATTCAATGAGGTGGCGTGGACCCAGAGGAGCAAAATAGGTGAGTACGAAGGTGAATGTTTGGTTCCTTGTTTTCCTTTGGCTTGGCAGCCAGGGCACGAAAAACCAGGCAAGCTTGAGGATTTTGTGGTAATTTGAGGTGTGCTTGGTCAATRACCTGAATGGAGTAAAAAGGGTTATATTGAACTTGGAAAGATAAACAGTGGTTCGCTTTAGCTACTACCATAGTAGTGATGATGCGTCCGTGAAGACGAAATGCAGCGTGAGCCCTTAAGAAGGGAGTGGAGCTCGTCAGAAGGATCAGGTGAAGCTGCTGCCAATCAGCCAGGAACACGAACATCAAAACACCAGTCATCACACTGGGATGACGATCAGCACCTCCAAATCTGAGTTCGTGATCCTCAKTCACAAAACGGTGGACTGCTCTCTTTGATTTTGGGGTGAGGTTCTGCTTTATTTACAAARCAAAAAAGAAAAAGAGCTACAAGCACACCAATAGACCATGGACCATGTGTTGTTTTGGGATTTTGTTCACAAGTGAGGGAAGACTGATTCGTAAGCTTGACAGAAGGACTGGTGCAGCTTACTGCTTCTGCAGCATTTTGGACTCTGTACAGGTCTGTTGTGGTGAAGATGGAGCTGAGCTGTAAGGCAAAACTGTTTGTTTGTCTACGTTCCAACCCTCACCTATRGCCGCAACATTTGGGTAGTGACCAAAAGAACAAGATCGCAGATRCAAGTGGTCAAAATGAGTTTTCTCTGCAGGGTAGCTGGACTCTCCCTTAAGGCAGTAGCTTGCTGCATCACTGCTGAAATCAGACTGAACTTTTGCAGTTTCATGACAAAAACTGCATCATTCTGCTTGCATTGTCGACAATTCAGCACCTCCTTGTCACAGTCCGTGGGTCGAGCWTTTTACCCCCMTCCACATAAGAAAACATAAGCACTTTATTGTGTGATTGGTCAAATGTTTGTGGGAGTGTTTGTGCTGAAAGCACTCAGATGCTGCATTTTGCTTCAACCACTTGCTTCAAAAAAAACCTCTCCAGAAGCTGTTGAATCGGGAAACAGCAGTTTATAAAAAATAGTCAAAYGGCCAAAAATTCATGAAAGGAGACAAAAACAGATGTTTTGCACAGTAGAATCAGACTGATAAAAACTTCGGAGCTTAATCTGGGACCGGATTTGTGGATGCACAAAGTCGGGTGACGATTCTCAGACAATTTTTCTCCGCATTGTAGAYTCCATCAGGAAGGAACCCCATGCAGTGATGTCTGCTGCAGCAGGAGGGGTTTCCCTGGAACTCGGCATAGTGTATCTCAGGAGCTATGAAAGGTGCGCCCGAAAACAAACACCAAACAACCACGTGACAACGCGTTGTCCGGTYGGCTGCCGAGTGAACATACTGCATATTGCAACCATAAGGTGTTCCAGAGAGATTGGGTTAGKCATTCAGTTATCTGGGTGAGACTCAGAATAGAGCCACAGCTCCTTCACATTGAGAGGGGATAGTTGATGTGGTCCGGGTATCTGGTAAGGATGTATCCTGGACGCCTCCCTAAGGAGGTGCTTCAGGCATGTCCGACTGGGCAGAGAACCTGAGGAAGACCCAGGATTCACTTGAGACTTTGTCTCTTGACTGGCCTGGGAACTCCTGGCTGAAAGAAGTGGCTGGGGAAAGAGAGGTCTGAGCCTCCCTGTTCAAGCTGCCGCCCCCTACGACCCGACTCTGGAACAAGTGGTTGATGGATGGATGGATGGATGGATGGATGGATGGATGGATGGATGGATGGATGGATGGATGGATGGATGGATGGATGAAAAACTATTTGTAAAACTTGTCTCAGTGTATGACAGAAAAAAAAAATAATTGGATCATGTATTTTCTGAAAACGATCATTAATTCTTATTTTCTTTATGTCATATTTATACTTACTTGTCTGTATCACACTAGAATTATGTTAACACATCACATTAAAAAGTAAAATAAAATAYAATGTAAATAAAAGTAATTGAAAAACAAGGGAAAGAAGTGAATGAAATTCTTATTAAAACTTTGACTTGCTGAAAACTGAATTAAACTGTCATCATATTTTTAAATGTGAAACTACTTATTATCTTTCTCTCACTCTAAGCCTCCCCAACTCCTCACCCCAACTTCTTATTTCTGCCTTTTGTGCTCAATTCCAACTTCTGCTCAGTGAAAACCTGTCAAATGGGAGTCCGGAAACTGGAGGAGAGAGTAGTTATCCAGCCTTCATTTACTCCTTCACGATGATGAATTGAAATCTCATGTGCAAATTTGACATATCACCATAGTGAATGAATACAATTGTTATGCTTGTGTGAGGAATTTCAGCATTATATATATATGCAAATTCATCAGTGGACCTGTAAAACTTGATTGAGGTCACACTGTCTCACAGTAATGCATATCCAAATGCGGTCAATTATTCAGTTTTATTGATTCTGCTTCAGCGTCTTTATTAGTCGCCATATAATGTCCCTCTCCTGACTTGGCCTGTGAAAATGAGCTACAAGCACAGCAATGGACTATGGCCAGGCAATACCTTCATGAAGAATGGGCAAGTAGCAGGGGGCCAAGCCATTACCACCGCACAAATTGACTTTGCTTGACAAGATCATTTTCAAATTAGCACCAAGAGAGATGTTCTTCCATTTTTTATTATTATTTTTTGATGAGTAAAAACGAAGAGAAAATCATACATAAGATTTTAGGATATGTCAAGTATAGACAAATGAATGATTAAACAGAATCCTCTTCATTGAAGATAATTTTAAATTGTATAAAAAGCCTTTAGTAGATAAAGTATTCAATGTTTGTTTAATGGACTAATGGACAGACTCACAATGATTGTTTTGAAGGTCCAGTATCTACCAGTACATTTCTGACAATACACTGCATAGGTAAACATTATTAGTGGTTTTCAACTTGTTTCTCTACATTAATGACAGAGCTGTAATCAGCAGTACACTAAGATTATTCCATTAACCTTTGACGTAGCTAACATTCATTTAGGGGATATTTCAACGCACCATCATTGGCAATAATCTTTGCTCTACATCTAATTAAAGCAGGTAAGAAACAAGTTAATGAAATGCATCCTGAGCATATTGATTCAACAGGACAAGCTTTTTTTAATCACAGATGTCATGCTGATGAACAGAACACAGCCCAAAGTCGACCTGTCAGTTCAGTTTCAGGCAGTCTGCTGCGCCTGCACTGATTGGATTTTCTTCTACTGCAGATGTTCTTTTCTTTCTTTTTTTTTCTAAAGAATTTTTGGCTCAACACTCTGGACAAACTTGATTTTAATTTAAATTTGTTTTTCCTCTAATGAACAGTAGTTTCTGGTCTATTTTTTTTTTCACGGCTAGTGGGAATACAACAAGGAAAAAGCAAAAAAGCTTTTTCCTTCAGGCAGGAAGCCAAAGCATTCAAATTGGTCCAGAAAAAAAATGCAGCCAAGAAAACTTCTACCTTCTCACTGTAGGCCTTGTGGAGTTCTATTAAATTTGGTCTGTTGTTGCTCCCTCTTTCCACCAGCTCCCCTCATTATTCGTCTTGCCTAACTCTGCCCTCATTTTTCACTGCCCTGCACTTTTCAAATCAGGTTAGCTTTGAATGAATTGATTGATGCTCATGAGCCATCGGAAGACTTTGATGAAAAGGAGGAACCTAAGAAACTGTATTTCCTTTGAGCACAAAACAAATTGCTGTGTTACATTTTAGCTCAAGTGTTTATTGATTCATGTGTGTGCTATGTGTTTGTCATTGAAGACTGTGTGTCTGCGGCATTTTATTGCAATTGTATGTAAATTTTAAAAAACTTTAAATAAACAAAAAATAATAATTATATATTTACTGTCAATATGGTCCTTAAGAATATGTAGTATTTCTACATTAAAGTTCATTATTAAAATTCATTATTTTTTCAGCCTGTAGCTTGTTAAATCAGCATTATTCTTGCTAGCACTTTTTAATAACTACATTCATATTTAGCATTACTTAATCACAAATAGTTAGTTAACATTAAGTTTTTGTTAATGTCGACAAAACAGTGAGGGGGCCACAAGTTTCTTTTCACCTGTGGAAATCAGACCGAAATAATAGTCATTTCAAACATTAACATGTTTGTTTTGCAGGTAATTAGTGTCTATGTGTAGAGCATTATTACATGTGTTACTCTATAACTTAAGTACATATTTTTTCTTAATTAATTTTGTTTTCAAGGTTAACTAACAATTTATTAATGATTAAGTAAAGCTATAAGGTATAGTTGTTATTTTTATTACATCTAATAGTGTCATGAAATGTTTAAATAGGTTTTTTTTTTGCAATTTTCAGACATGCACTTAAACATATATTGCATCTTATATAATTATGCTATTTTTACCTACTACACACACAAACCTATTTGTTTTGCATTGCATAAAATAATCAGAAAAAACACGTCATATGTCACAAAATTTAAAGTATTATTTAATTTGCAGATTCTTTGTTTTGTTTTTGTTTTGCATGTGTAATTTGTTTTATTTCAGTGGAAAAGGCAATTTCAGTCTGAAATGTCCTTTTCTGTTTTGTTCTCACTTTTTAAAAAAAATAGCTTCTGTTCATGCAGAATATTCAAGCTGCAGCTCAGATGCAGAAGTAGGCCCTCATGCTCCAAGTTGTTAATTTATACTGCTCAAACTCTATCCTGCTGAATTAGCAATGCTTCTTTCCACACTGCCTGTGGCCGTCTGTGGTGTTATATCTGTTTGACTGACTGCATACATTAACATACATGCCTTCACATACTCCATCGTGCAATGTGTGAGAGGACTCAAGTGTGTTGCAAATTAGATGCATACATGCATGTCAGAGGGGACCCTAACCCTCGCCTGAGCAGATCTCAGATGCTTGAATGCTGGCTTCAGTGTCTGGTAGCAGCTGTCTTGCCGTGTGCCCACATTGAAATGACAGGGTGGTTCCTCGTGTCATATCATTGTTATGCGTCAGCGCTCAGACACCAGTCTTCTGGCTCATCTGCAGACACTGAGGCCCGAGTAGCTGTCCCAAAAGAAGGGAGGCGTTCCAGAGATTAAAATGAGAATGTTGTTATCAAGCCAGGGCTAGAAGATATTGAATGTGTGTTTGTCCTTGCACAAATGTGCATGTGTGCGTTTGGAAAGCAGACTGTGTGTGCACTCCTGCATCACCTCTTTTGATATTTTGGGATGGTTTTTACAAAAGCTCAAGGCTAACAGTGGAATGAGCCAGAATATAAAGGCATTGATGTGCATTTCTATATTATTTTTCCTAAGGGCATAACAGTGTAATGAATATATTATGCTGTTATCTGAAGTCAGCAGTATTCGCTGATACATTTTGCCAAATGGAAATAAACAGTTTAATACATTTTTCACATTGAAAAAGTATGCATGCTGTGTGTGTGCGGTCCTGTCTTTTCTTTTTCTTTTTTTTTCAGGAGTAAAATGAAGCCTTCTTTCCGCAGACACTGAAAATGTTCCTCTTTCCTTTCAGAAATTTTTTACATAAAACGTATTTCGTCTTAAAAGATGTGACGTGCATTTTCATGCAAATGGGAGTCCGATGAAGAAGACATAATGGTGAAATGATGAGAAAAGGGACTGGACAAGGTGGCTAAATCTCTGAAAACTGGCCTTTCAGGAGGAAAAAGGACTGCAGACAGAGACACCAGGCAATTCATCAGAGGCTGAGGACGCTGTGATCCGAAGCAGCTGCGGGCATGCTAATGCTCTTCTCCCCACTGGGTATGTCACTCTTCTTCCTGATGTCAGTGCATGAGGAGACCAGCTGAATGTAACGAAGCCGATGTGCAGAGAAAATTATAGCATTTTTATTTTCCTTTAGGCAGTGTTCAACAATCTGTTTTGACAACTTTATTCTATTACAGAATTTTAACTTTCATTTATGCACTGTAGGTTTGCTGGGTTGACATGCCTCAGCCATACTCTCCATCACCCAGTCACACCATTCCTGTAGGCAAAAGTCTGTCACTTTACTCAGAGCTCAAAGCATCATGCTATAGTTTATCACTGGTGACATTTTATTGTGTTTTCATATAAGAATATACATATAGTTGCAAAAAATGACAAATATTGTGTAATGTTTTGTATACACTGTTGTAAGTAATCATATATATAT
>NW_013952633.1:471664-473046 GCF_001266775.1 Austrofundulus limnaeus
ATATAAATGTAAACTAAATAAATGAATCATGACTAATCAGCAAGAACATTAACCAAACATTCCATTGGAATTGTTCATACTTCCCTAGCTCCAGTGACAAATAATGTGCATTTTCTTTTCTTTGTTTGTTTCTTCGTTTGGTTTCATAGGATTCATCGTACAGCATTTGGAAACACACGTTTAACATAAATATATAAATCCCCATCAATCTCTGACAGTTCTGTACAACCATAAACTGTTTTAAGCAAACAAAACAATCCAAATTATGCTTTAAAGATTTTTAATGGTTTTTCTTCTTGTTCTGCTGAAAGAACTAACACAATTGATAACTGTTACTCTAATACCCCAATGTGTTTTACTTGAAAATGTTCATGAATGTTTGAGCTGTTTCACGTTAAAGAAAGATACATTCCTCTCAGCTTATGTTTTTTTCCCCTATATTCTCAATTGTGTTTTTATTTGTTTGGTTTTAAGGTTGAAATTCTGCCTTATCTTTTAGATATTTTTGTACCAAAGTCAGAGCAGTACTGACCTAATAGCAGAATGCAAACTTGCACAATTGTCATATGTGTTGTTCAATAATTGGAGCAGAGACTCCTGGAGTGTTTCTGACCCAGTCATCAGGAAAAAAAGTTTGCACTGCAGGGTTTTTGTAAATTTGGCTTGTTTTCTACATATGCCATTATTTCTCATATCTTGTTGACTGGGCCTGTCAAATAGAAGTTTGGGGGTCTGATGCATGCCACAGTCTCTTCAAATCATGTGGCTTTTGTGTTAAAGACAAAGTTCAAATATTTTCCAGCAGAACTTTACATTCTAAGCAGATAAGCAGAGTCACAGTCTTTGTCTGTTTGAATGTTGCAGCTGAACAATTGTCTGCAAGCACACACTGTTACTTCTTTTAGATATAAGAAATATATGCAAAAATAATGGTTTAACTTATATAAAATGTCAGTACTTTCACGCTTCCAAATAGTTCATACTGTCACTATTAACATCAGTGCAGGCCTACCAGTAGCTGAAAAAATAAGACTTTTCCACACATTTATATACAGATTTTATTCTATGATTTTTGTTATTCTTTATATTGTTTCACCATCAAAATGGTTAAAATTTCATGAGTTGGTTGATTGTAACATTATGCAGGTTATGTATCAGGCTCATAGAAATCTGTTGCCATCAAACATTCAATCACATTTTGTTAAGAGGGAAAGCTGCTATAATTTGAAGGGATTACMAATGTTTGTTAAACCAAAAATCAGAACAAATTTGAAGGACAGATGCACTTCAGTAAAAGGTTTAAGACTATGGAATAATCTGGAAATTATCATAAAAGCATTGGATCAGTAAATTCCTTTAAGAAAATAATCAAAGAAAAATTG
>NW_013952633.1:475326-481699 GCF_001266775.1 Austrofundulus limnaeus
ATCATCATCATCATCATCAATCACCTGAGCCACAGAACTCTGTCCCTACCTGCTGATGACCCTGACTCTCATCAGCTCCTGCATCACCTGAAGATGGATTAAACATTAGGTTTTTTATTGCCAGATGAAGTCAGTCAGCTTTAAAAAGTCAGAAAATATGAAATGTGATCAATAAATAACAGATGACTATCTGGTACGGTTTCATCAGTGATTGTGAGTCAACAGTGTCATCATCTGATTATTAAMGTTTTCAGACATGAACCAAGCTCTGTTTTATGCTTAAAATATTCTGATAATAAAAAAATCTACTCTCACAATATGTTAGAATGAACTTGCTTTACACTTTAAYAAAAACACCCAATAATCTTATGATGTGATCATGTTATCCTTGCTGATAATAATATCACCAGCTGATCACTCTRTACTTTAGAAGATGCTTTAAATTACATTAACTGGTGGTGATATTTAAGCWAGCTGTAGCCAGCAGCTAACTACATTAACTTTACACAGGACAAATCTGTTCTGTGAAGAGTTTAACTTACTTTCTGTTTCTCTGTAAAACATCTCCTAATGTCCTGTGTCTGTGGAGGGATACAATCACACACGTTGCCTTCTAGAAGCAGCTAGAAGTTAGTTTTAGGTTGAATATTTGCACTCCTGGAATTCACCGTCATCTTCCTCCCATCTAACCCGGTGGAGGCAGTCTGATGCCRGTCATCTCCGACTCCGGCTGCTCGTTCCCACTGGTACCKGCTGCAGGCTGCGGTGCTGACTGGAGGTAACCAGGAAAACCCGGAGCGGACTTTTAGTGTGATGAGTTTTCTCCTCACACTCACTCATCCCAAAGCGGCCGGGATGAGGCTCAGTGCCTCCAAATCTGAGGCCATGGTCTTGAGCCGGAAAAGGGCAGAGTGCCTTCTCCGGGTCAGGAGGGTCGTCCTGCCTCAAGTGGAGGAGTTCAAGTATCTGGGGATCTTGTTCACGAATGGGGGAAGAAGGGAGTGGGAGATCGACAGGCGGATTGGCGCAGCGTCTGCTGTAAAGTGGGCGCTGTACCGGTCCGTCGTGGTGAAGAGAGAGCTGAGTCAGAAAGCRAAGCTCTCGATTTACCGGTCGATCTACGTTCATACCCTATGGTCATGAGCTTTGGGTCATGACCGAAAGAACGAGGTCCCGGATACAAGCGGCMGAAATGGGTTTCCTCCACAGGGTGGCAGGGCTCTCCCTTAGAGATAGGGTGAGAAGCTCGGTCATCCGGGAGGGGCTCAGAGTAGAGCCGCTGCTCCTCCACATCGAGAGGAGCCAGTTGAGGTGGCTCGGGCATCAGGTAAGGATGCCTCCTGGACGCCTCCCTGGTGAGGTGTTCCAGGCACGTCCCACCGGGAGGAGGCCTCGAGGAAGACCCAGGACACGCTGGAGGGACTATGTCTCTTGGCTGGCCTGGGAACGTCTTGGAGTTCCCCCGGAGGAGCTGGAAGAAGTGGCTGGGGAAAGGGAGGTCTGGGCCTCCCTTCTGAAGCTGCTGCCCCCCGCGACCCGACCTCGGATAGGTGGAAGAAAATGGATGGATGGATGGAGTTTTCTCCTATCAATCAAGCGGAATGGATTCTTTCATCAAGTCACCTAACAAAAACAGCGCTGGGTGAACTGATGAGATGAATGTGGAGGGTCCAAACGGATACTTTTGAAAAGTGGCGGGGACACGTCCCCTTCACTCACTATTGTTGCGACGCCTATGTTCTCTTCCCTGCATTGTTCTTCTTTTAAAGCACCCATGAGTAAAGGTTATACAGCTAGACGTCTAAGGGTGTGTGGACTAAATCAATCTGTGTCCTCTTTGCACTTGCTGCTGTTTTTTAACAATAAATGAATGAAGCTTAATTTACATTATGTATGCTACATGCTAAAAAGTCTCTAAAGGACTTTTTGCACTGCAAAGCCCGACCTGGCTTCAAACCTGGGTTCATAATGTTTGCTTTAGTCCTTATGGTCTAGTTCCACTCCGATTTCTAGAACCATGAGACCTGTGGTTCTAACTGGGCTACGCTCCTCAGCCCAATTTGACGTCAGCTACTGTTGCTCATTGATTAGTTCACTGACCTTGGGTGGGGGGGACTGTTGTTGCAAGCTACCCAATAACAAAAAGCTACAATTAGATACCATTAGCTTACTGTTCTTAGTCGGCTAAATAGCTAAAAACGATTGTCCATGATATGTCTCCTTTAAGTGTCGTCTTACTGGATAGTCAGGTACAGCCTTCAATACCTTTCCTTTGAGTTTAGGCTGGACCATTATTATTGTGTCGCAAACRAAACAAAATAAGATTCGTGTTTTGTGTCATGTTTATAAAAAACAACATCCGTGTTAAATCTGAATGTTATTTAGAGAACGTGAGCAGCAGGAGACATACACCAGGTGACATCGCCATCTTGAATCTCTGCGTATGCACAGACCTACGGTAACTCAGAGAGGTCAAATTACAACATAACTGTATTCACAGTCAGTTTTCTACAGTGTGTGTGTATGTTCATTAATATGATCCCGCTGTCATCAAGGCAGAACTCTGTTCAATACAAACACAGCAAGGGCCAGGCTGACTTGGGGTGGGCTGAGCCAGGCCTTACAATGCAAAAATGGCTTAAACCACTTACATTTTCCTAAGACTTTTTGTGTGGCGTATTTCTAATGAAGGTCTGGTGTTTGGAATGCAAAACAAAGCCATGTGTGGGGGAAAAAATCCAATTGAGGTGCAATCGAGATTGTACATATTACAACTGCATTTTAGGTTTCATGTGTTAAGCATGCATTAGTTTGGTAATCACGTTTGACCAGGTTGTTTTTGATTTTTATCCATATATGTCCTTATTTGTTATAGCCAAAAGTTGTAGCATGGATCTGGGCCCAAGGACTCGTCCTTAACTTTGAGGTTGACAGCCCTGTTGGTCCGTCGGCCTTAATCACTTTTCACATTAGTATGTTGGCACTGCTGGGGATTGATCACCTGCCCACGCTCTGCATGTGTTCTGGCCTTCCTTCAATTACATCACATTCAAATCAAAGATAATTTATCTGTCTTACAAGTGGAGGAGAAGCATACCAACTTGACTTAATCAGCACTGGAAGGGAGAAAGTTGGTAACTGATCGATCTCTCATTCCATCCATTATGGGCTTGTTTATGTTAGAGGCAGTTTACCATTCAGAGACAGATATACTTAGAGCAGCCATTTTTTATTTTTTTATTTTTTATTTTGTTATACCGGTTGTCTCCTGATATTCTGTGTACACCAACAGATAAATCAATTAACAATGGCCWCGTTGGTTCTGTGGATACAGTGATTATATTTGTTTGCTTGCTTGTTTGGAACAAAAGGGACTTAGGGTATTTTCTGTGAAATAAGTTTATCAGTTTTTTAAGTTCTAATTCATTCCCTCACAATATAAAAAGCAGTCTCATGCTCTAAGTTGTATCCTTTGTAGAAGTCTAAAACACAGGCTGTTAAAATTTAAAAGCATACCAATATTCCTTAAACAAAGAATCAATACAAAGACAAGTAACTAAGCAGACGGTGACTGGATTCTGGGTTTTGTTTGTTATTCTGGATGTTTCATTGTCTTAAGAAGCAGTGTGGATGCCTGCAAAGACACAAAGGCCACTTGAGAAATTATTCAAAACTCAACTGAGATGAAATCAACAGTTAAAGAAAAGAGCATCTGAGAAACTTTGTTCATCCAAACAAYGATACAAAATGATTACATGGACTTTCACAGCTCAGTGCATATCTTACTGCATATACTCCTGCTGCACCATGAATGCCAATAGGTTAGATTTCGTTTTTTGTGTGAGTGTCATGCTTCGGGCACTAATGGAGATTTTTTTTTTTCTAATGGAGATAACACCTAACTCGCATTGATCCTTCATTTCTGCTCTTTTGTTAGCTGATTAAAGAAGAGGTTTATGACCACAGGGTGTTACAGCGCAGAGGCCCAATGTCAGGTTTGTCTTAGGGCAAAGTAACCTGAATAGATTACACAGAGGGGTTTCGATAAATCACTGAGTGTAGGTAATCTCAACTTGAAGGACGAGGACGCAAATTATCTCTTAGGTGACATGAATCATCATTTTACATAGAACTTTGCATCAGTGTTGTGAGATACTAAGGTCTGTTATTTCTGGAAATCCTATGTGTCAATGTATGATTTAAAATGAGGAAGAACAAAAAAACATAACATATGTAATTGTTCAGCTTTAGTCAAAGATGACAATTTTGCTGACTCAATAATAGTGAAAATCAAAATACATAATTAACTTACCACGTTATGTTGAAATTTCTTGGCATTTGTGTCAATTATGTGAAAAAAATGGGTATCCTGAATTATGTCATGGTATTATGTTAGATCTGTTTGCCCTATAGTTCTTTTTCAAGTGCCCAGAATGTTTCAACACACATCTATTTAATCTATAGAAACATTATGTTGGTCAAGCAGCAGTTTAGTGAAGATGGATGGATGGATGGACGGACGGACGGACGGACGGACGGACGGACGGATGGATGGATGGAATGTTATTCAAAGGGGTGATAAAAAGCTTCAAAGGATCAATAAGGTTTAGGTGACAGTGCAAGTTTAATGACTGCTTGGTATATGAGAGATTTCACATCTGCTGTAACCATGGCAACCAAGGAGAGAAGACTGCCTGTCCTTAGTGATGCTTGCTTCATATCATGCTGAGCAGTCACCTTCTACAGGACTACATCAACAACCAATATGTAAAGATGTGGTTTAGTTTTTTGCCATTTACATTTCTATTTTTTGAAATTGGACTTTTTTTATTTGAAGTTTATCTTCATGTTGTTTACAAATTATTCACAGTTTGCAGTGAGAGCAGAACTTGCAGAAGATATACTGTGATCTGAGAGCCAGCTCCCATCCCCTGATTCAATGTCAGAACAGGAAAAAAAAACATTTTTATTACAGTGTTAGTCAGTTGCGGTGGCTCAAGAAACTCTCTTTAAGCCTTTGTCATATCCACACACAATATGTTCATTGATTTTTTTTTCCACCTTTTTTTTTTCTCAAGAGGGAATCTTGACAGCTTCCCCTGTCTTCTTTGAACAATGCACCCTCTGGTGAGACCGAAGAGGTAAAGAAATGCTTTAGGATTAAAAGAACAAGGAGAAATACTGTGAGACAGGAAAAAAAAATAAAAACAAACATATGTTTAAGTTGTGAGTCTTCTATTCATTAAATATTAGAAAGTGGTGAAATACGCTGAAAACATATAACAAACAGATGACAAAAGACAGTTAACAGCCTTTGCTGAATAAAATCAAAGCTTTGGTTTAATCTGTGTTGCAGTCTTTGTTTTAAAATCTGTTATCTTTGACATTACTTCTTGTTATAAGACAAAATACAACGATGGGATCTCAAAGCAGCTAAATCTAAAACAAGATAAAAAACCAGAGAAACTGAAGAGATGTCACATTCATAGGAAAAGAGCAAAAGCAGGCTGATGTTTTTTTTCTTTGTCTATGATAGAACAAAATTTGCTTCTTAAGCTTTCATTTGTTAAACAGTTCAATTCAGTTCAGTTCAGTTCAGTTCAATTCAGTTCAATTCAATTCAATTCAGTTTATTTACATAGCGCCAAGTCACAACATACAGTATATTGTCTCAGGGCACTGTACATGAAAAAAAGAACAATCTAAAAAAGAAGCCAGCAGATTGTGTTGAATCACTTCATCACAGTCTACCATCCTGAGCAAATGGTGGAGAGGAAAACTCCCTGCTAATCAGGAAGAAACCTCCAGCAGAACCAGGCTCAGGGCAGGTGGCCATCTGCCTCGACCGGCTGGCTTGGGGGACAGGAAAGAGACACAGCCAAACACAGAAGAACTAGTCCAGGTGCACCTTCTTCTAGAAAGAGACAAAAATAAAAAACATGTTATTTATTGATAGAAATAATTACAATAAACATGTAGAGAAGAGAGACTAAAGACAACAGCAAGTGAGGAAATGTGCTCAGTTTGTGATCCAGCAGTCTAAGTCTATAGCAGCAGAAATGAAGAATAATTCTGAAGACCTAAGTGTAACTATAGGATTTATCAAAAAGGAAAGTCTTCAGTCTAATCTTAAAAGTAGGCAGAGTGTCAGCCTCATGGACAGAAACTGGAAGTTGGGTCCATAAGAGAGAAGCTTGATAACTGAAAGCTCTGCTGTTATGATCGGGTGAGAGAGCTCTGAATTAGTTCCGAACACAGATAAAGGTTTAACAAGTTTATTGTTAGAATTTGCAATTGGAGGTCGAGAACGGGATTCCGGCAGCAGCAGGTCTGCACACAGAGATGGAAAGTTAGGTTGGCACAACAAGATTAT
>NW_013952633.1:483149-492202 GCF_001266775.1 Austrofundulus limnaeus
TTGTCGGCTCCCTGGCTGTAAAATCCACCCTAATTGGCTCGTGGGATTGGTTCTACAGACCAGAGTTGAGATCCTCCGAAGAGAATCCAGCCATCTTCCTTGTTTGAATGAGGAAGTCAGAGTGTGCTCAAAGCCGTCCGGGTTAGTAATAAGAAMGGATGAACTTTGGTTCCGCCCTCAGGTTTAGAGATGAGTCAGCGAAAGAAAGATAAAGATTTGCCAGGCAGGYGCCAGTCAAGGTTAAATTCTGTGGTTGTGCAACAAACATCATGATAACCTCTTTAGCTTCCTTCTGATAGACTAAAAGAAACCACTGCAAAACATTTATGGTGGTTAACTATAACATTTCTGTTTATAATCAGTTCTGAACCATTCTTTCAGTCCAGATAAATGAAAGATTTTCTCAAGAAAAATACACAATTATATTACTGTGTTCACAGTAAAATAAAAACAGTGATTTTTACATAAAAACACAATGAAAACATTGTAATCAGATTCTCTGTGATTTTTCATACYATTATAAATCTTTAAGGCACGATAAGAGAAAAGAAGTGGTTCCACTATTCCTGTGACAGTCATTATCATGATTTAACAAATGCATAAACATTATTAGTTAACGACAAATGAATCACGAACAAAAGAGATTGTTTCTGTCCATTATCTGATTAAGAGAACTGAGGGGTTCTCTTCCACGATTAGAATGACCTGTCATGGCCTAAATAGAGTTCAGTTTGTAACAGAGTTCCAGTCCTCTTTTCAGGCCTGTCCGAGGCCAGCTTAGAGGCAGAAAATCTTGTTTCTTCACTCGAGGTGACCCCTACACTGGTGTAAGAACATTCATTATTAACATTAACAAACTGAAATCTATCAGTTGAATAAGACTCAAACCATTTTAGAGCTGTTCCTGTAATCCCAATTTCAAGTTCAAGTCTACATAATAAAATATTGTGATCAGTTGTATCAAATACAGCACTGAGATCTAACAGGACACGAATGGACACAAGTCCACTGTCGGAGGCCATGAGAATATCATTAGTAACTTTCACCAGTGCTGTTTCTGTGCTATGATGAGTTCTAAACCCTGACTGAAACTCCTCATATAGATTATTTCTATCCAGATGTTCACATAGTTGATTTGCAACTATTTTATCAAGAATTTTTGAGATGAACGGGAGATTAGATATATGTCAATAATTGGCCAGAACTCCTGAATTAAGATCAGGTTTCTTAAGTAAAGGTTTAATTACAGCAAACTTAAAGCTCCATGGCACATAACCATTCATTAGAGATTAATTAAGTACATCTAAAATATAGATATTAATTAAGGGAAATACTTCTTTGAACAGTCTGGTTGGGGTGGGATCTATCAGACATGTTGATGGTTTGGATGAAGCTATTATTTTTAGATAATTCAGAGAGCTCAACAGGACAAAAACTGTCCAGACATAAATCAGGTTCTAGTGGCACTAAAGCTGCCTCATCTGACAGAGAATCAGAGGCAGTAGCAGGAAGTTTGGCATAAATTTTATTTCTTTTTTAAATTATTTTATCTTTAATGAATCTCATGAAGTCATCACTACTTGGAGTTATAGGGATACATGGCTCAACAGAGATAGGACTTTTCATTAGTCTAGCCATAGTACTGAACAGAAACCTAGAATTGTTTTTATTCTCTTCTATTAAAGATGAATAATATACAGTTCTAGCTTTATGAAGGGCTTTCTTATATGTTAGCAGGCTATCTCTCCAGGTTAAATACAATTCTTCTCTGCTAGTGGAGCGCCATTTTCTCTCCAGTTTTCTAGATGCCTGTTTTAAAGAACGTAACTCTGAATTAAACCAAGGAGTCAGCTTCCTCCCATCAGTAACGTTCTTTTTTAGTGGAGCAATTTCATTAAGAGAGGTTTGCATTAAAGTTGTAATATTATCAACAAGACCACCTAAGTTACTGCTCTCTGTTACATTATTCTGTAAGACAGAGGAAAATAAAGATGGAAGAGATTCTTTGAATTTAGCTATTGCACTCTCTGATAAACATCTACTATAATGAAGTTTACTCTCAGTAGCTATAAAGTTAGCTAATGTAAAGTGAAAGGTTATTAAAAATGGTCAGAGAGAACAGGATTGTGAGGATTTATTATTAAGTTCTTGCTCTCTACACCTTGCGTCAGAACCAGATCAAGAGTGTGATTGAAGGGAGCAAGTAGGTCTGTGGACATTTTGAGTAAAACCAAACGCAATTACATTACTAAAAGCTATATTTAAGCTATCACTTTCACTATCAACATGAATGTTGAAATCTCCCATTATTAAAATTTTATCAGTACTTAATAATAAATCAGTCAGAAAATCTGAGAACTCTGATAAAAACTGATAATAAGGGCCTGGAGGACGATAAATAACAACAATTAACAGTGGTTTTTTCTGATTTCCATTTTGGATGAGAAAGACTGAGGGACAAAGACTGAAACAAATTATAACTTATTTAGCATTGATTAATACTGTAGTTCTGACTTATAAACAGCAGCTATACCTCCACCACGACCTGATGTTCTAGGAATATGAAAATTTAAATAATTAACAGGAGTGGATTCCTTTAAACTAACAAAATCCTCCTGTTGTAACCAGGTTTCAGTAAGACAGAATAAATCAATATGATGATCAGTTATCAAATCATTAACTAACAGAGACTTGGAAGAAAGAGATCTGACGTTTAATAAAACACACCTAATAGTTTTATTGTTTTGTTCTGGTAAAGTAACTGTGTTTATTTTTTATAAGATTTTTATTATTTATTTTTCTAGACTTTTTATATTTATTTAATTTGGTCCGTGGGGCTGACACAGTGTTAATGGGGATTTGGGTAGGTAATAAAGGAGAAGCAGCAGAGATGTGTGTAAGACAACATTTAATACATATGTTGCCCTCGCTAAAGGAGGCAGGGGARGAACTAAACATCTCACACACAGAGCAAGTGAGGAAAGATGAGGTCGGAGAAGAAGTAGCCATTATGCTAAGCAAACATTAGCGAGAGCTACAAGATCCCGAAATACACAAATAAAACCAAGAAGTGTTRAAAAATRTATCAAGGGTGATGTAGGACTAGAAGGAGAACCGTGCAAAGGTAGACAATAAAGTGAGCTGAAAAAATTCCCCAAACAAACAAAYTGCCGAGCACCAGTAGCAAAASAGAAAATGATACAATACRTTACCCCACGTCTAACCCCACMCTGTTTCCTGAAAAYAGGAGCAGGTGTATGAAGGAAGATGGTTTGGTAGGAGCTCTAAAGTTTGTGGTGCTTGTCAGCCGAGCAGCCTTTCACTGTCAGGATCTGTCAGTGTCAGTTCTACTAAGTTATAGCAAAAGTACATTTTTTTTTTCTGATGAAGGTGTAAATTAGTTGGATAATTACATTCAATATCCTCAGCAGGTGATACAAGTCATTTCAATTTTACAGCCAGGATGTCATGCCATCCTGTGTATAATGTCAAAGCGATCGATGCGGAGTGATGTGTGAATGGAACACATTAACACTCTGTGATCACAGTGGGAGTTTGAAATATGTGCAACAAAGGGTTGAGATGTTTTTTTGGTGTGTGCATAGATGTTAAAAAGAACAGAAACGTAAACAAAAAATCGACTAACCAAAGAATTTATAGCTACAATAATTTCTAATTAACAATTTTATGTCTTGCCTATTTGATATAATTTGGAAGTTACTGTAACTAAATAATATGGATAAAGTCTACAGTTCTTCCTGCTTAGATTATATACAAATTCCAACTCCACCAAGTCCAAACCAAATGTATAATAATTGTTTCTGGGATGTATGGAAGAGGTTGACATGCAGTCAGTGGCAGATGTTTCTTGGTGTGAGGAGTTTCAAAATAAATGCTGTCAATGAAAGTCAAACGTCTTCTTTAAAAACATCTACTCAAACTCAAAATATCTCTTTCTGTGTATGTTTATCTGCTTGTTTGTCAGGATATTGATTTATATGTGTCTATCTGTACATGTTCGAAGTGTTTTCCCCCATTTTTTCTCCAGAATGTGGTAATGGAAAAGTCATGTTCTAGGAAATCTCCTGTGAGCAAGCCAAAGAACCATGTCATCTCTCATSTCTGAATATTTATTTATTCATTCATGTTTTTTCTGCCTCTGATCTGCTCTGTTTTCTGCTTGACCTGAGCTGTCACTCYTCTCTTTACCGTGTCATACACCATTGAAGTATTGTTCACACACACTTCATGGATCATTAAGCTGCACAAAGGGTCATGTGATACTGACGCATGTATACATTCACAATATCAGTCACACACACAACAATTCTAGCAGACTCACAGCCAGGAGGGATGTTTTAGAGAGAATGGAGACATTAACACAGACAGGCGCAATGAAAATGTTGGGGTCACAAGTGCTAGAATATGACATTAAAGTGTTCAAATCACCAAGTGAAATGCTGTCAAAATGGCAACCATTCTGTTTGACTATTGAAATGTTGCTTTAGTTGCTACAAACAGAAAATGCAATTTGTATTTGATTTTTTACAGTTTTCAACTGTTTTTGATAACTTGCAAAAATGTACAAGTCACTCTGTTTCATTTTGTTTATTTCCCCACTTGTACTGATTGTTCAATCATGTTKTAGACCGGGGTCTTAAATGTTTTCTTTCAGTCTGGGACCCCCTACATGTATACACTTGTGTTTGGTATTTTTTTTGTTTGTTTGTTATTATTGTTGTAGCAATGCTTCTTGGCAAAAAAAAAATCTTATGATTGGCACCTGAAAGCACCAGTGGCTACCAGAAGCTCAAAGCAAGAGTCAATAACAACAGCAAAATAAGCTGTTTGGCAATAGCAAAGGAAATTTGGCTTATCGTTTGCAGTGTTGCAGAAATATTGCCAACATTACCACAATATAGGCTCTCAGCCAATTACTGCTTTACCTGACAAAGTGAAAATGCAAAGACTGCATGGCCTACCCAGTTTGGATAGGAGCACGTCTTTCTCTTTGTATGCGGAATGCATGGAGGATCAGACTGAGTCAAGCAGAATTCAACTGGTGTGCTCACTGAATGTGTGCATTCCTGACTGAGAAAACATATTTTATGCCTACAATTATCAATTTGCTACATGCTGGGTTCATGGTAATATGTGTTTAAAGACATAACTTTGAAACAATAAAATAAAGAAATCTAACAAAAACTTTCATGACCCACCTGCATCACGTCCACGACCCTGCTAGGGGTCAGGACCCCATTACTGAAGACCTTCATTACCTCCACCAAGTGGGGGAGGTAATGTTTTTGGTCGCGTATGTCTGCCTGTCTGTTGTTTTCTTGTTCGTTCTGTGGACAAAATTACTCAAAAACCTGTGGACGGATTGTCATGGCATTTTTAACACATGTGGGTACTGGCCCAAGGAACACACCTTTAAAGAATAACTTAGCCCAAAATTAACTTTTTTAGCTGATAAACTGTCTAGAATGTGTCTAAAATGTTATATAGTACTGTATCTGTGCTAATTCTGATTTTTTTGTGCATATTTGTTCAAATCTGTAATGTTTGGTCTAAAATGTGTTTTTGCTGCTCATATGGGTTGAGCAGTGGTACTGCAGGCTAATTTGCATATTGGTTAACGGCTCTCCGTGGTAACATGTCTTCTCCACTGTTTCGTCACAGCAGCTGTGTTCTGGTATAAAAGYCTCTCTCTAAGACACGCCCCTGCAGCAGTCAGAGGGTGGAACACTTATGGTGCGTTCACACCAAACGCGATTTCAGCATCAGGAGCATCAGGTTTACATGCAAAGTCTATGGTGGACGCGCTTCAATCAGCGTCGGGAAGTGCTGCGGCGCCTCAAGCACAATTAGAGCAGCGTGATTTGAACGATCTAAGTGTTCGACGTGCTTGAGGCGCAAATCGCTGAAGTTAGAAAATCTGAACTTTTGCACCTTGACGCCCCGCGTCAACCAATCAGAGAGACTCTACTGTGTGACGTAGCGACATATTTCCCGACGGGAMACTTTACTGAATGATGTCCACTAACCTGAAACAGATGGAGAGGAGCTCTTTAGCTGAAATCGAGTGCCTGCAGTCGGTGTCCTGACAGGAGATATCCGCACCAATGCGAGGCAGCGGCTCATCAGACTGGATTCGGGACAAAAATAGTCCTGAAAGCGAGCTGTGAGCCCCTCCCGCAGCTCCTGGGTGATGAAACTCAGAATGTCTCTGAATTATCTGGTGAATTAATTATGAATTAATTATCTGATGAACGTGACATTCTCTTGCTCTCTGTAAATAAAGCAAAGCACTTCCTYRTCTGACATTAAACAGAGCCCGACAGAGGAGGGAGGGGCAGGGAGGCTCTTGCCGTGCAGCGCTTCAAGAGCTGACCTGCGTCTGACCTCAAAGTGCACAAGCGTCCAACTTGAAGTGTTGGATGCGATTTTGAAGCTGAAATCGCGTTCGGTGTGAACGCAGCATTAGCAAGCTTAGCATGATCGTCTGTTGACCTTCAGCCTCCCTCAGCCTCAGGTGGGGAAAGGAGCTGACTGCTGTTCTCTCTCTCTCTCTCTCTCTCTCTCTCTCTCTCTCTCTCTCTCACACACACACACACACACACACACACACACACACACACACACACACACACACACACACACACACACACACACCAGCAGTACGTCCTGCACAGCGGGAGTGGAGGAGGGGGAAAAAAGACAGAAAGGCAGCGGGGCAGCAGCAGCCCGAACCGGACCGAACTTCAGTCAAACAAGACCCAACACTTTTATTCCTGATTTAAACTAGCGATCTTGTGAGCAGCTGCAGCTGTATGCTTTTATTTTTTCATGTCAGGCTGTCGGAGTGCTCCACCTCCTCTGTCCGGGGCTGGTGTGGTGTGAGGTGGACAGAGCTCAGCCGAGGCTGCTGGAGCTTCATGACCTGATCCACGGAGCCAACACGAGTCAGTCCCAGACTGAGCTGACTTGATCAAGTCTCTCTCTGTCTCTGGTGAAGAGGGGGGTGAAAAATCCTCCACCTCAGACTTTTTAGACATATTCATGTAACTATCTGCGATACTGTGGTCACTTTCCATGTCGCATCAAGTATGCTAATGCTAGATTTCTGTCACGTTCTCTCATCCTGGCCACACCTCCGCTCTCTAACCCCCCACCTTCCCTACCCACACCCCCTCCCCTACCCACTTTGATGCATTTTTCAAATTTTGCCTTGGGGCGGAGTTATCTTTTCACAGGGGGGTAAGATACACTTTAAATTATGGTGATGTTTCAGATCACGATGCGGATACAGGAATTTTTTTCTTTTAATCCGAGCGAATCAGTAGGGCTACGCAGTGTCATTACATCACACACATGCCTGTAGGAAACAGAAAGTACAAGTCGCAAACTCGGGACTACACTTCCCAGTTTCTATCACGAAAGATGTGATTATTTTGTTGTCAACTACTTCTAGCAATGTTACATGCTGTCTGGAGACGAACAAAAAGAAATGTGATTCTCTTCACGTTATGGGAATAACTGAGGAGATGCTGACAGCGGTGGAGGGTCCAGCTGTAGCTGAGCCGAAGTTGGTACCGAACAGCGGGATCAGCTGATCAACCAGGTACCCCTCCACATAAGAACTTTATTGTGTGATTTGTCAGAAGTTCATAGGAGTGTTTGTGCTAAAAGCGCTCAGATGCTGAGCCGATTGTATCAGGAAGCAACAGTTTAGAAAGAGAGTCAAACCATTACAAACTCATAAAATGGGATAAAACACATTTTACATGATGGAATCTGACTGATGAAAACTTAGGAGCTTAATCCGGGACCAGTTTGTGGATGAATAACATTGGGTGACGAGTCTCTGACTTTTTTCTTTTTTTTTTCTTTTTTTTTTGCATTGAACTCTACCGGATTGAAATCCCGTGCATACTGCCTGCTTAAATGTTTACTACGTCAGAACTTAATTAAATGTGTTTTCATATCTCCTTTGGCGGAGGTTTGCACTCTCAGAGTGCTTCTAGCTTTAGACTGCTTTAGATTAGCAGGTCTTCAAAGTGTAACAGCCTTTGCATTGAGTAGGATTAATTAGAAAATAGACATTTAACCATTAAAATTCAATTTAGAAAAAAAATATCCATATTTGTATTTTTAAACATTAGTACATGTGGATTAAACCACATTCAGTAATTAAATGTAATTACATGGTATCTATTTCTGTGCTGTAGGTGCAAAGAGCACATTGAAATAAGTATTTCATCAACCTTATTACATACAATTTGTGTTTAGCAATCATACTGTTGTGTTAAGTATCTTTCTTTTATGTGTCTTTCCTATGTGAAGCTGTGACCCCTTTTATTTGGTGGCAGGTATTTCAAGGGTCACATAATTACCATTTAGCCTCTCTGAATGGAAAGACTGCAAAACAAAATGCCTCACAAAGTGCTTTCTGCTATAGTGAGCAATTTATGTGAAATAGAACAATTTGCATACTCCTAACCTTTGATTCGCCAACTCCCATGACAGACTGGAAAAAGAAAATAGCTTACAAGATGTTGAGCTCRTAAAAAAATCCCTCTCAACTATTTTGTGCGTCCGTGCTTATTCAGTGTCCTCTGCTTTTCACCTTTGTCATTAAGTTTCTGCTCTTCCCAGAAATACATTTGAACAACTCACCTATCAAGTAGCTTTTGTGGCTGTCTGTATTTGCTGCAAGGTTGCTCACTTCACTCAAAATGTACAAACACTACTAGGTTTTCCAGTTTTAACTAGAAATGACTGTTCTTTCTGTGCTTCCAGTATTCTAAACTCATCAAAGTATGAGAAAGTGAGAAAATGCAGAAGAAGAAAATATAACCATATATTTTACACCAAACTTTATGTTATGCATGGGAAATGTCATGGTTTGCTTATAAAGGGTTGTTTTCTGTTTTGGAGTTCATTTTTGTGTAGTTTGGTTTACATATTCTCCCTTTGTCACAGTTTATTTGGTCTCAGGTTTGTTTTCCAGCTCCTACATTGCCTACTTTCACCTGCACCTTGTTTATGAT
>NW_013952633.1:492292-502652 GCF_001266775.1 Austrofundulus limnaeus
ATATACATACATACAGTACAGACCAAAAGTTTGGACACACCTCATTCAAAGAGTTTTCTTTATTTTCATGACTATGCAAATTGTAGATTCACACTGAAGGCATCAAGACAATAAATTAACACGTGGAATTATATACTTAACAAAAACATGTGAAACAACTGAAAATATGTCTTATTCTAGGTTCTTCAAAGTATCCACCTTTTGCTTTGATTACTACTTTGCACACTCTTGGCATTCTGGAGCACAAGCTGAGCACATTTCCTCACCCTGCTGTTGTCTTTAATCTCTTTTCTCTACATGTTTATTGAAATTATTTTTATCAATAACATGTTTTTACTTTTTGTCTCTTTTCCAGAAGTAGGTGCACCTGGACCAGTTCTTCTGTATTTGGCTGTGTCTCTTTCCTGTCCCCCAAATCAGCTGGTCAAGGCAGATGACCCCCTGTCCTGAGCTTGGTTCAGCTGGAGGTTTCTTCCTCTTGATAGGGAGTTTTTTCCTCTCCATCGTTTGCTCAGGATGGGAGACTGTGATGAAGTGATTCAACACAATCTGCTGGCTTCTTCTTTAGATTGTTCTTTTTCATGTACAGTGCCCTGAGACAACACATGTTGTGACTTGGCTCTATATAAATAAATTGAATTGAACTCTATTTATGAGCTTCAAGAGGTAATCACCTGAAAAGATCTTCCAACAGTCTTGAAGGAGTTCAAGAGATGCTTAGCACTTGTTGGCCCTTTTGCCTTCACTCTKCAGTCCAGCGAAGTCCGGTGACTGTGGAGGCCAGRTCATCTGGCACAGCACCCCATCACTACCCTTCTTGGTCAAATAGTCCTTACACAGCCTGGAGGTGTGTTTGGGGTCATTGTCCTGTTGAAAAATAAATGATGGTCCAACTAAACACAAGCCGGTTGGAATAGCATGCCGCTACAAGATGCTGTGGTAGCCATGCGGGTTCAGTATGCCTTCAATTTTAAATAAATCCCCAACAGTGTCACCAGCAAAGAAACCCCACACCATCACACCTCCTCCTCCATGCTTCACGGTGGGAACCAGGCATGTACAGTAGAGTCCATCTGTTCACCTTTTCTGCATCACACAAAGACACGGTGGTTGGAACCAAAGATCTCAAATTTGGACTCATTAGACCAAAGCACAGATTTCCACTGGTCTAATGTCCATTCCTTGTGTTCTTTAGCCCAAACAAGTCTCTTCTGCTCATTGCCTGTCCTTAGCAGTGGTTTACAAGCAGGTATTTTACCATGAAGGCCTGATTCACACAGTCTTCTAGTCATCTCTTCTAGAGATGCTGCTAGAACTCTGTGTGGCAATGACCTCTTCTCTAATCTGAGCTGCTGTTAACCTGCCATTTCTGAGGCTGGTGACTCAGATGAACTTATTGTCTGCAGCACAGGTGACTCTTGGTCTTCCTTTGCTGGGGCGGTCCTCATGTGAGCCAGTTTCTTTGTAGCGCTTGATGGTTTTTTGTGACTGCACTTGTGGACACTTTCAAAGTTTTCCCAATTTTTCGGACTAACTGACCTTCATTTCTTAAAGTAATGTTGGCCACTTGTTTTTTTCTTTACTTAGCTGCTTTTTTCTTTCCACAATACACATTCTAACAGTTTATTCAGTTGGACTATCAGCTGTGTACTGTATCCACCTTCTGCACAACACAACTGATGGTCCCAACCCCATTTATAAGGCAAGAAATCCCACTTATTAAACCTGACAGGGCACACCTGTGAAGTGAAAACCATTTAAGGTGACTACGTCTTGAAGCTCATCAAGAGAATGCCAAGAGTGTGCGAAGCAGTAATCAAAGCAAAAGGTGGCTTTTAAAAACCTATAATATAGACATATTTTCAGTTGTTTCACACTTTTTAAAGTATATAATTCCACATGTGTTAATTCATAGTTTTGATGTTTTCAGTGTGAATCTACAATTTTCATTGTCATGAAAATAAAAAAAAATCTCTTTGAATGAGAAGGTGTATCCAAAACTTTGATCTGTACTTTATGTGTTTTCTTATTTTTTTTTCTTTTCTTCTCAGTGGATCATTAACACATGCACTCTACTACAGAAGAACATTTGGGTCACAGAGCAAAAAAAGTTTTATTTCCTAAGTTCTGACTTTAAACTTACTCTTGCAGAGTTGCTTAGGGGGTCATGGGAGTTTTCCTCTCCGGTCTAAATGTGTTTTGTGGACTTGGAGAAGGCTTATGACCATATTCCTCTGGGAATTCAATGGGGGGTGCTGCAGGAGTATGGAGTGTCTGGGTTGCTACCAAGAGCGATCCAGTCCATATATATACAAAGCAGGAGCTGTGTTCGCATTCTTGGCACAAAGTCGAGCTTGTTCTCAGTGTGTCAGACTCTGCCAGGGCTGTCCTTTGTCTCAGATCCTGTTTGTAGTGTTTATGGACAGGATCTCAAGGCGCAATCGTGGAGAGGACGGTGTCTGGTTTGGGGACCGCAGGATCTCGTCTCTGCTGTATGCAGATGATGTGGTTCTGTTGGCGTCTTCAGTCCAAGACCTTCAGCATGCGCTGGAACAGTTCGCAGCCGAGTGTGAAGCAGCTGGAATGAAAGTCAGTTCCTCTAAGTCTGAGTCCATGGTTCTCGACTGGAAAAGGGTGGAATGCCCCCTCCAGGTCGGGGGAGAGTATCTGCCTCAAGTGGAGGAGTTTAAATATCTGGGTGTCTTGTTCACGAGTGATGGTAAGATGGAGCGAGAGATAGATCGACGGATTGGCGCCTCATCCTCAGTAATGAGGGCGTTGCTTCCCAGATACAGGYGGCTGAAATGAGCTTCCTTCATAGGGTGGCCGTACTCAGCCTTAGAGATGGGGTGAGGAGCTCCATCATCCATGGGGAGCTCAGAGTAGAGTCACTGCTCCTCTACATCGAAAGGAGTCAGTTGAGGTGGTTCAGACGTCTGATAAGGATGCCTCCTGGCCCTTTAGAGGTGTTTCGGGCACRTCCCACTGGAAGGAGGCTTCGAGGAAGACCCAGGACTYGCTGGAGGGATTATGTATCCTCTCTGGCCTGGGAACGCCTCGGGGTCCCCCAGGACGAGCTGGAAAGTGTCGCTAGGGAGACGGATGTCTGGGTTTCTCTCCTGAACCTGTTGCCACCGCAACCCAACTACATATAAGCGGAAGAAGATGGATGGATGGATGGATGGATGGATGGATGGATGGATGACTTTAAACAGAAATCTGAGAAAAAGTCAGGATTCAGACTTTTTTCTAATTCTGAGATAACAGTCTGAATTCTCAGATCAAAGTCAAAATTCTGAGAAAAAAATGTCCGAATTCTCAGATAAAAGTCAGAATTTTGAGAAAAAAAGTCCGAATTCTGAGATCAAAGTCAGATTTCTTAAAAAAGACCAACTTTTAGTTTTTTTTTCTTATTCTGAGATTAAAGTCAGAATTCTGAGGAAAAAAGTGAAGACACTTTCCTGTTTTTGAGAAAAAAACTTTGAATTCTGAAATTGTGTTTCTCAGAATTGTGAGAAAAAAGTCAAAACTCATCATTTTTGTTCCTCTCACTGAGACCCTAATCCTCTTTCATACACTACTTTTCTAATAAATGTATATTTTTCCTTGTTTGACATTATCCGTAATTTAAAACGACTCTTTTCTCTACTCTCATCTCCTCACAGTTTATCTGTCCTGGTTACCTTGACGTCACTCTTCAATATTCTGGTAATTTTGACAAACCAACTAATGTTCTACTCAGAACATTTTTATTTTTCAATCAGGGTGCCAATTTTCTCTACAATTTGTTTTATAACTCCAAAAAGATGGGACACTGGCAGTAATAAGAAAGCTTCAAACGTGTCTTACCTCCTAATACTAAAGACGATGGAAAGAACAGCAAAAAGAAAAAAGAAATATTGTGTTTCTGCTATATTGAAGTAGGTCATTTACACAGCGCAGCATTTGTCTTTAAGGACAGCCCTATTAATCATAAAACAGGCAGTGTCAATGCCCAGAGGCTTTGCTCTGCAGGTGGGTTGTCCCTCTGGATGCCGGGGCCATAACCTCAGTGTGCTGCCTGTGTTCTCATCTCTTTTCTTCCTTTCTGGGTACTTTGATGCTCTGAAGTGGCTTTCTTTGCATGTCCTCTGTGCACGGACTGATTTCTCAAATTCTGCTTTTGTTTGTCCTTGAAACTTTAGGAGCATAAAAWCAATCCAACTTTTACATCCCACTCAAAAAAACAACTATTTACCCCAGCATCAATCTTAACACATTTTATTATGCATCTAATTATGATTTCTTAAATGCCCTTTTTCAGTTTGTCTGTTCTTCCAATCATTTAAAAAACTTTGGTATTAAATTTCACACAAATTAGATRACGAAACATTGCACCACCTAGCAAAAGGAGGTAGGCAAAAGATGTTATCACTCGATCAGCATTAGCAGATCAGACACACTGCTACTGTGGAGGATTTAGTAAGAATGTTTATAATCATGATTTTTTCAAAGCTGCTTCTACTTGCTGAAGGTGGAAAAAGTTCCATTAAATGTATTTTGCTAGTATTAAATGAACCAGATCTGCTCAAAAATGCATCAAGTTTTTGAGCAACTGCAACAAATCTTTGTGGAATAAAAACTATAAACTGTRCTTTGTTTGCTTTTAATACTGAGCTTTTCCAAAGATTTGGTTGCAGAACTTTGTGTAACAATGACAGTGACTTAATATTTCTCACAGCCATCTAGAAGCACCTTGCACTTAGCAACACTTTGTCACTCCCACGCCTCCAAATTTATGCAATCAAGTCCTTGATGTGATGGCAACTTCCAGCACTCTCAAAAGGTTTTCATTGGCAAAAAGGTCAAATCTTATTACATGCTGCTTTAGTAGCCAAGCATTGTCTTTTACACAATTTTATTTTTTTTACTATAATGCTAATTTCAACATCCTGCTGAAAGGTGGATGGAAATTTTTTTGCTCCAAGTCAATCTTACTCATTTCTGGTAACACGTTCACTTTAAAATTACTTAAACAACAATTTTTCTAGTAATCGTTTTATTTTATAATTATTCACCGTTTTCAGTAAAAGTATTCCTACCATGTTTTCCAATAATACTTAAAGGCACAGTGTGTAGGATTTTGTAAATTATTTTAGCCAAAATTGAGATAATCACTAATGACAATAATAAAAAAACATGTCTAATCATTGAAGACAAAGACCTTGTTTTATTATTTTTACCTTATAAAATGCTGTTTATATCTCCAAGGTCGCAGGTCGCCACTACAGGCAGCCGCCATCTTGAACCGCCATCTTGACTATGAAGGCTTATGAAAGACAAACTGCGGTGGCGGTGTCAAAAACGGTTTTAGTTATAATACTATAAATGTAATATTTGTTGTCTGTCATTGTAGCTGGGATAATTTTACTTATTAAAGCTCATAATCTTACCACTTGAAACATCACTAGCCCTGAAGCTGCTGGTAGACATCGCGGTTGGAATTATCAAAGGTTTTTGACACCTGAGAGACACCGTAGCAACTCCTTTGCGTTTGGAAGCGGGGGGTGGGGGTGGGGTGAGGACCAGGGAGGATGATTCAACCACTCAACCACTAGATGTCGCTGAAAACAACAAATCCTACACACTGTGCCTTTAAGACAATGTTTCACTAATGTCTTTATTTGTTTGTCATTTAAAYACATTTTGAAGCATATTTTCAGTTTTCTTGCTGTGAAACATCCTAAACGAATTTTCCCAGCTATCATAATTTAAATATTGTGAAAAAATAATTTGTTTGTCATTGTTCTACAAAGGAAGACTGCATGTAAATAAAATGCATCACATTTAAAAAAGTATCCATTTAAATTTCAATGCAGAAAAAGATTTTGTAACCTGATCAACAGTGTATCTCAGTAGAATATCAGTTTATCATATATTCAGTGATATTTACAGGAACACATTACCATCTCACACAGCAGATATACGGATTGTAGGAATTAATGTTGTGTACAGTAACGTTCCAAAAGAGACAGATTATCAGTTTAGGCTCTTTCAGTCAAGTGGAGAAAAGGATTTATTAAATATTAGCTTGAAGCAAGGATTGGTCACAGTTAGGGTTGGATTAAGTCTCCATGGCAATAATGTCAGGCTCCTCTGAGGTGATGGAAGCTTCACTCTGCAAGTGTGTGTAAGGAAAGGAAAGGTTTGCCCATAACTGCTATTGATAGTGTAACACATTTCAGTCAGATTCCACGGTCATATATCTAGGTGCTTTTGAGACACGAGATAAGAGAGGATTTATGAGCACAGACCTCTGCTAAGTCAAGGTGAACATCAGAGATATGATGCTTTTGTGTGAAAATGTGTAGGAGTGTGTGCTCGGTTCAATGTTTGTGTTAAAGACACCACATGATAAAGTGTTACCATTGCATGCACAATGCACAGACATTACCAGAATAGTGAGGTTTATGTGGGTTTTCCACAATGTGTTGGTTTAAACTTGACTTTTCTCTTTGTACAAAGCAAGTGGAGGATTTGATATAATCCATTTTTACTTTAGCTCCTTTTTTATTCCAGTCATTCATCTTCCCTCAACTATCTTAATTTGTTTTATGGCTACAGAAATTGAAGTCTCATCCAAAAGGCATTTTTGCAAAGGAAAAAAAGAAAAAAAAGATTCAAGCGCTTCCCCACTTTTCACTTGCAGCATTCCACGTAACAAAGCTAATAATTTAACTCAGAATCTCCTATATTCAGTAATGCACTTACTTTTGCTTATTTTCATATTTTTGGAAACTTTAAAGAAAGGTTCAGGAGGTAAACTTTCATTTCTTGTAGACCAAAGCATTTTACTCCAAAGCCTATTAAAATAACAACCATGAGTACTGGCATTGGAAAGTCATAAATTGTTTTAATGTTTAATTTATAAGGAGATGCTCTTTACTGCTGAACTTTGTGTTAATTTTTAATAAATATATCGTCAAACCAATTTGTTAACTCATTGTCTTGTTCAGTTATAAAGGGTTTATTATAGTTGAAGAATAAAAGCTCATTTCAAATACATTTGCTCCTTTTGTTAAAATATATGGTACATCTCAATTTATTTCTAAATTACTGTTTTATTTTTTGTTTTGTTTTGTTTTTTGCATGACCATGGAAGATGTTTTGTGGTTGATTGAATTTCAGATACACACTTGTTTTACCGATTATTATCTCAAAAGTTTGTTTGATGTTTAAGCTTGAGTTTGTTGTATTGTTGAAGGTTTTTTCTGTCAGTTGTTTTATATATAGATTATTTTGTTTTTATGAATGACAAAAAATGAATAAAATAAAATGCAGGGACACCCCGTAGGGGCACGTTTATTTCTCCATACCAGCTTGTTTGATTTCTGACAAGAATAGGAATTTTAAAAATATTTCTATAAAAATGACAACAGCATTAACAACACAACCGCTTGAAACATTTAATTTTTATACCGCCTGATTTTTATTTAAAACTGTATTTCATTCTCTTGTTTTGTCCACCATTACGAGCAGAAGAAAAAAATCTCTGGTTGGCCCGCAATGCATTATGGGATATGGTAGGCCGAGAAGGATCCATCGGACCCATTCCTCAAATTGGGGAAAAAGAAGGACGCATTTGTCGGCCGCATCAGAGGAGTCTTTGAATTTGGATTGCCTCCGGTGCAGTGCTGATACATAAATGGCCGACAAATTCGGCCTCCGGAGGACTGAATTTGGACACAGCCTAAATGTGTTAATTTCTAGAACTTACTTTGTTGTTTACAATGACATCATTTGTGACCAGATTATCTATAAACATCACAAGAACATGGGATTTGTAACCATGTCTTGAGTCTCCAGTAAGAGGGGATTCATRAAGTGGACAGATCTGAGTTATGTGTGGTAACCTCTGTCTGTAAATGAATATTCAAGTCGGAGAACTGAATCCGAGTGAATGATTAGATTTCTCAACCTAACCAGCTTCTTACTTTATTACCACAGATTTTTTTTTCTTGTTTGTTATTCCTCTGATTTCTGTGAACACCTTTTGCAGTTCTGTGAGTGTACTGCTGCACTGAGCTGTGTACATAAATTGTGCACAAACAGAAACTGCTTGGGTGAAGTTTACTACAGTGCAGTATATTGAGGCTAGGTTTGAAGGCAATGCTCCAAGGGCTGGCTGGCTGACAGTTTGAAATACGTGATTTTTTTGGGCCAAGAACTTGAAGCTCAAGGCTGCAAGCATGTGCCGGCCCAAAGAAATCCCTTGTCTGATAGTGCAACACCAGCTGATATCTATGTGCACTTGTTTTTTATGTGAGGTCAGCGTAGGAGTGACTTCTCCTCCATGTCATACGAATGTGTATTTGTGTGTGTGTCTTGTCTGCTGGCCTTTCTCCATGCCTTCCCACTATTCATGTCCAGTTTGCATGACTTCATTGGATGTCTGTTTTCACCCGTGACTTTGGAGTCGCTTGGTGACTTGGAGTGACTGTTTTCTCCACATTACACCGAGCAAAGTGGAGCAGAGGAGGCAGTGATGAGGAGTACAGAGCAGAGAAGGAAAGGGTTGAGGTGAGAGTTACTGGAACTGACAGCAGTCCTCACATGACTTTAAAYGTGATAAAAAATAAACAAGCATTTATCTGAAGAAACAGAAGCTGCTGTGCCTGTTTGGGATTTTACCCAACAATATCCTCTTCTGCGTGAAATAGCACATACTTTAATATTGTTCAGAGGAATCTGAAGAATGAATTGGTCTGATTACTTTTGGTTCATTGTTAATGCACTATGCTACTGTCCACAATATCCATCAATGCAGCCTTTAATTGCAATGTCATATGGCTTCAGTTTATCATAACAATCCACAAAGTTAAATAATACCAACACGAAGTATAACTTCACAAGATGCTCAACATTCCTTATTGCCTCAACACAGTGCTAAAACTGTTTTTTTTTTATTTTCCATGTAGGAGTTCTTTTAATATAAAGACTTTATTTTCATAATGTTACAACTTTTTTTCATAATATATCAACTTTATTCTGGTAATGTTTATAGTTTATTTTCATAATATTTAAATGTTATTTTCATTATATTTCATCTTTATCCTGGTAATATATGGTCTGTATTTTGACTTTATTCTTGTTCAAATGTTTTCTCATTATAATATGACTTTATTTTCATAATAGGGTAAGAAAAATATGTTCAATATGACTGAAGTCAAGATGAAAACACATTTGTTAAATAAAATGATTTGTGGTAGGAATGAAATCATACAACACCAGAATTCTGGAACCTGAGTGAGGTTTATTTGTCACCGGGCTGACAAGGAAAACCACACTGGCCAAAAGCCAGGAAGTACATCTTTTTACATGATTCTTCAATGAAGAGGAGGAACATCTGTTCTTGAGGACATAGGAAAGAAATGTTCTAAATATTTACACTGAACTGATGGGTTTTCAGTAATATGTAATTGCAACATACAGAAAAAAGTTGAAGCATTACTCAGAGGTGATGGGACCGTTGATAATGCTGGTCGTGCCTCTGCACAAACCACACAATTTGACAATTTTGCTTGACTGGCAGCATTTCTGACAAACTTCAACCAATAATTAGTTTCCGTAACTCCAGTAATACGTTCTTTACTAGATCCCACATCAACTGTTAGCTCCAAGTCGCTAAGCTGCACCCCATGAATATAGATTTTACCCACTGGATCTCGTCCTCTCACCGCCAGCCCCATCATCAGAAATCCAATGTCTGACACCTGTGGGTTTCTCAAAGTCAGAGGGATACAAATAGAATCAACACACAGGCCCCCTTTAATTTGGTCTCTTCTAATTTCTAGACGGTCTTGAAAAGGAATTTTTCCCCATCCTCCTAACTGATAACAACACCCAAAGTCCTCATTCAAATAAGGCATTATTTCAGTTGTACAGACATATACTCTTGCTGATTGGTAAACCCCCTTTTCTGATCCACAGTCAATGATGGAGCACAGATCAAAGAAAATGGAATCAGTTTGCACCTCCACAAAAGTAAATTTATAAGCCTCATAATGTACGTTTACTCTTTTCCCTCTGCCTTTCAAAAATTCCAGCAGCACCTTGTTTGAGAAATTATGCATTTTTTCAAACACAAAATCATCATAAGATAGCAGATCAGTCACGTTGTCAGGGATTAGGCCAGTCAGGTTCGATGTCAGGTTAGTGTGCATTTCATCATCATCATCATATTCTGTGTTTCGCATCCCACATGTTAATTCAAAACAACAAATAAACAAATAAAAGAAAAACAGACATTTTCCCCCTGAAGCCATTATCAATCTCATGTGATGGCTTCCGTTTTTTTTTTTCTTAACCCATATATATATAT
>NW_013952633.1:503167-507400 GCF_001266775.1 Austrofundulus limnaeus
ATTACATTCTGAAGGCATAGTTGTCAGCTGACACGACATTTTTCTCCCTGTTAACAGCTCATGCAGACTCACATTCAGTTCTCCCCCTGGACTGGACCTGATATTAAATAAAACAAGAGGCAAAGCTTCCACCCAGTTTAACTTTGTGTCTGCACACACCTTAGCTAAACTTTCTTTCAGTGTCCTGTTTGCTCGCTCTACCTTGCCCTGGGACATCGGATGGAAAACAGCCCCAAACTGATGCTTGATCCCAAACATCTGCTCCACTTTTTTGCAGTTCCTTATTTGAAAAATGCCTGGCATTATCAGATCTTATTACAGTAGATATACCAAACCTCGGAATGACCTCACAGGACAACCACTTTACCTACCACCTCAGATGCTTTCTCCGTGCGTGTCGGCACCGCTTCAATCCATCCACTGAACATGTCAACACAAACGAGCATAAATCTCTTACCCTGAACCCTGTTGGCAGCGCCCATGTCCATTAAATCAATACACACTTCTTTCCATGGAGCCGCAGGAACCGGGAATGCACCGAGACCAACCTTCAGCACCCCCTTCGGGTTGTGTCTGGAACATATTTCACACATCTGAACAAAATACTTAGAAATTGCTCTGATATTAGGATGCCACCACACCTGAGTGATCATGTCAATCATTTTAGCACTGGAACCATGCCCCCTACTGTAAGCCTCCTGACACAACAGGTTCACCAGAATTTCTGGAGCCACAACCTTTGCCTCATGGTTTCTGTAGATGCCGTCAGCATCCTGTCTGGCCCCTCTGTCTTGCCACAGTTGTTTCTCTGAAACTGCAGCATTAGTTTGCATCTCTAATATAGTCTGAACATCATTTTTTTTCTGCAAAATGTTTTCCTCTGAACTGACAGCAGGACTTCCTTCTTCCACCTGGACCATCTGTCTGTCTTTCTCACAACCAGCACACTCCTTTGCTGCTCTGTCAGCCTGAAAATTCCCTTTCGCCACCACATCACACTTTTTCTGGTGAGCCCTACATTTCAAAACTGACACTGCCAGTGGTTGTCCCAATGCATAGTATAAATCCAATATTTGTTGCAGGTGACTCAATGGTTTTCCCGAAGCAGTCACAAAGCCCTTCCTCATCCACTGGCTCAAATCAACATGAACACTGCGGTGTCATAAAATGTAGGTACTACAACTTTATTTATTGGTCGTAAATCCTGCACGAGACGATATTCAATCTTGTTTGCTTTTGGCACTGGGCAGATGGCCGTGCTCCACGGAGATGAAGTTGGTACCAGGACACCATTTTCTAACAACCCCATGATAGTTTTTTCACACCCTCGAACCTGTTCAGGCCATAAATGGTACTGTAGATGATAAATAGGGATTGTACCTGGCTTCAAAACAATTTTTGCAGGGTCCACGTCCAGCATTCCCACATCTGTGCTGTTTTTTGCCCATAACATCACAGGTAACTGCTCTAACAGTTTTCCTGCGTCTAGATCAGGGGTGTCAAACTCCTGTCCTCGAGGGCCGCTATCCTGCATGTTTTAGAGGTTTTCTTGCTCCAACACACCTGATTTTGATCGCTGGGTGATTAACAGGCTTCTGCCCAATTTGAAGAGTTAATTCAATCACTGAATCAGGTGTGTTGGAGCTGGAAAACCTCTAAAACATGCAGGATAGCGGCCCTCGAGGACTGGAGTTTGACACCCGGGTCTAGATGATCTAGATTCTCTTTCTCATGTGTCCTAACTACCCAATTTTTTCTCAGGAATAAGAGATTTGACTGAAGTGTGTTTTATCCTGTGTATGCCTGTTGAATGTGAATAACGCAAATCTGTGTTAATGTCCACCCAGTCATCCAGCATGAGGCAAGATCTGACTAAAGGTCCCAATGACTTTCCCTCACAGCCTGCAACCACCTTCAAAGCGACATGAGGTGCAGAACCAGAACTCAACACACACAGCTCCTTCAGTAGTGATGACAGCTTCACTTCTGCTGCAACTCCGTCCGGAGCCACAAAAATGTCCCCCAGCTCCACCAGCGGGTTTTCACCAGTGTCAGCACAGTGTTTCTGAAGTTCAGCCCAAAAAATATCATAAGTCTCATCATCTATCAGCGCACAGTTCATCGTGCAGTGCAGAGCATCACCAGACGTGCCATGATGTCTGAGAGAGTTTATCCATGGACCCCAGCTGGACATTGTGGTCCACAACGGCATGGCTTAACATTCAGGAATCAATCCCCACCACATTACCATGTGCTTTTTTCTCTGGTGCCTCCACTTCAGATTCCACCAGGAACATCTGAGCTGATGTGTTCCTGACTGTAGAACACATCTGCACCTGTCCATCTGGAAAAGAAATTTCAAGCCAGTCTGGGCACAGCAGCAGCCCCACATTCTGACACAGGATATCTCTCCCCAGGAGATTTACTGGACAGTTTGTTGAGACCAGAAACCTGTGGTAAAAATGGAGATTGTTCCACTGGCAGGGCAAAAATTCAGGCAAAGGCCACTCTTCAGATTTTCCAGAAAAACTAGCGACTCGGACTGCAATATCAGATAACGGCAGTGGCTCATTTACCGTACTGTATTTTGCTCCAGTATCCACAAGACACATCACCTCCCGACAGCAGACTGTAAGTTTTGTCATAGGGTCAAGATTCTTGTGGGCCCCCATCGCTGGCTCCTGGCACCCCCATTGCATCTGAAAACCACCCCTCTTTGTTGCCCCCCAGGACTGCTGACCATTATGTGTTGTCAGTGCTGTTTGTGGAAATGGTTGTGATGGATAATATTGAGGTGCAAATGCTGGACCTGCCCCCTGCTGCATGGGCACCCCAAATTTCGCTGGGCACTCATTAGTCCAGTGCCCCAGTTGTCCACATAAAAAACACGCGTCCATCTTGTAATCCCTTACACCCTTTCTGAAAAATCTACCTATACGACCCACTCTCGTCCCCCTACCTCTAACAGGTGGGTATTGGTGACGCTGAAAATTTTGAGGCTGATTATTGTTCGGCCCCCCTGCTCCCTGCACCAAAACATACTGCTGCGGCCCTGCCTGAGGCATCTCCACTAATTGAGGCATATGTACTGCACTTTTTTCTTTTGTCTGGTTCACTTTATCCCTCAGATCTTTCAGCTTAGCCTTTCCTAACTGTATCTCCAAGGATTTCATTTCTTGTTGCTCAGCCTGTTTGTCCTTCACCTGTTTATCAATAAAATGGACCACATGATCACTCCACAAGTCATACTCTTATTTATTCAACCCCACAACACACTCCAGCTGTTTCCTGACCTGATCAGTCTGGGACTTTAATATTGCCGACTTAAACATTACCCAACTAGGCCTATCATAAACAGGATCCACACCAATTTTAGATCCCCATAACTCTCTGACCCTCGCCAGATAAACTGACCCTCTTTCATCCTCTCGTGGYGGAATATTATTCAACTCAACTGACTCCATGTTTATTGGAAACCTGTCTCTAATCCTAGGCCACAACGCATGTACCCACCTTTCCAAAGGTGTGTCATCTGGAACACCAAATGAAGCAACAGCTCCTTCGAGCTCTGTTAGCGCCCCCCAGCTAGTACACGCACAATACACACGTCTAAAATCCCCCATTGTTGGAACCAAGCCAGAACAGGCCTCTAAAAATGCCTTAATCCACAACGACCCCCCAGCACTCAAATCAGGTAACTTTTGTTTAATCAGCTGTGTGTCCTGCATAGAAAATGGTTTGTACTGTAAGTGACAATGTTATGACCTGCCTCATTTGTCGAAGTAACAAGTGGAAACATCCCACCCCACAGCTTCTGATCCATACAAGAATTAATATTTGACCTAACCTGCCTCTCATCTCTGTGTTGTGACCACTGTGTCAGTCTATTATGTTGTAATCTGTTCCCCTGAACTCACCGGCGTAATTTACACGGGGGATGGGGGGGTTATAACCCCCCCAATAATTTGATCCAGTCAATATAACCCCCCCAATAAAATTGCATCATTTAAGTATACATATATTACATCAATAATTGATTTTCTTTATTCTTTTACATTTTTTAGTAAAATTGCTGCGTGTTTTAATGCACCCCACCCCCGAACCCCTCCCCTGCAAAAAACTTGGTATCACCCACCCGCTGTCTGCACAAGTGGCCCGGCCGCTGCTGCGCACAGATTATGAGGAAGCAGCTGGAGTGAGTGTGAGTGTGAGTGTGGTTCAAAGGAAATGAGC
>NW_013952633.1:508686-510119 GCF_001266775.1 Austrofundulus limnaeus
GTGGTGAACCATGTAAATACACACTCTTTGAATTTTGTGAAATTAAGGTATGTTAAATCTTAAACATGTAAAATGTGTGTTACTGCTGGAAAATAAATGCAGAAAAATAGTAAGTTTTTTTCTTACTTGTTGAACTAATGTGGAACAGAAAAGGAGCAGAATAAATACAGAGAAAACAGGAAAGTTAAGTAAATCACAGTAAAAGCATCCCAATATATTTTAACCCTAAATATCCTGAATTGTTTTACAAAAGTAATTTATTCAATAAATAAATGGACAGAGACCACAACCCCCCCAATGTTAGACCTAAAGTTACGCCCTTGCCTGAACTGTAGAATCTGGCCTCATTCCATGCATCTGCACATCTCCCTGCAAGCCTCCACTAGGTGGCAGTGGCCCATCATCCCACCATTCTGAGGCCTCTCTGCCTGCCACTTCATCCTGTGAACCCTCCTTTCTGTTGAGACTTTGTGGATCTGCAAACTTACTCATTGCAGCTCTTACACCATGTTCATCTCTCTGCGGGCAGAATCCCAGCAACCCCTTAACCACTGCATATGCTACATCTTCTGGCCATTTATCTTTCACTATCATTGTCCTTGTTCGGCGTGATGAAGTTTTACTCGTGCCCTCCTCCAAGTCTTCCTCCTCACCAAAAAAGTTATCTGTTTATCAGCATTCGCTAACGTTGCCAAGAACGTTCTAATTTACAAACAATTCTATCAACGGCTGCAGGCGTGGGTGCTGCTAGGTCAAACTGCGAAAAATCACCATCACCTAATAACCCTCTGCACATCTGCACAAAAACATCTTTTTCCGTCCTCACATGTTTGGATTCAACATCTTCAAGGTAAATCTGGAAAGTCCGATACAATACCACACCCAGAGAGCCTTCTTGGAAATTATGCAAATACTCTACAAATTTATCAGACATATTTATTAATGTATACACGTAACCCCAACACAGGAAATCTGGCGCAATGCCCAGCAGGTAATGTCCCTGATGTAGACTACTCTAGCAGCAGTCCACCTCAGTACCCCCTGCTGTTTGTACAATTCCCTGGCTTGGTTACTGTAAAATAACAGAAAGAAAACAAAACCCAAAACTAGCTATGCCCACTCACAGATGTTGTCACACAGTTGTCACTACCTAAAAAGGGCCCCATTTATTGTATGATTTTGAACCCCCACAGACTGATGTGTTCAAACGCTTAAAAACCGTCTGTTGCCATCCACATTAGCCACGTTCATTATGTCTACGCCGACTGACAAGCTAACAAGCTATCATTGCTACGCTGGTTCGCAGGCATACACTCACCGGCCACTTTATTAGGCACCACGCTAGTAATGGGTTGGACCCCCTTTTGCCTTCAGAACTGCCTCAATTCTTCGTGGCATAGATTCAACAAGGTGCTGGAAGCATTCCTCAGAGA
>NW_013952633.1:511217-518029 GCF_001266775.1 Austrofundulus limnaeus
CCATATGATTGGCTGATTAGAAATTAAGTGTTAACGAGCAGTTGGACAGGTGTACCTAATAAAGTGGCCGGTGAGTGTAGTGTAGCAATGCTAACAAAGAAGCTAGCTAACAATTAGCGGGTCCTTTTCAACGCTCCGACACACAGGCCATTACGCAGAAACACCGATTGTCGCACAGTCCCGTTATGTTAACAAGATGGAAAGCAAAAAAAAAAATTTGCTCACCTGTTTACTGGCGCCTAGGACGTGCATCGATACGGCGTCTCCAACGACCGGCCTAGTCAGCCGCAGCCTCAACACAGCCTCGCTGTCGACTGTCAGCCGAATGTCGAGGTCACCAGAACTGTAAGAAAAATACGTGTTCAATACGACTGAAGTCAAGATGAAAACATAATTGTTAAATAAAATGATTTGTGGTAGGAATGAAATCATGCACCAGAATTCTGGAACCTGAGTGAGGTTTATTTGACACCAGGCTGACAAGGAAAACCACACTGGCCAAAAGTCAGGAAGTACATCTTTTTATACACGATTCTTCAATGCCTGAGTTCGCCCCCTACTGACCTACGGCTGAATCACAGGCATTCATCCAATAAGCTCAACCTAACGTTATCATAACGGTTCAATTATGTGTTGTTTATGATTCGGAAATGTAACTACTCCATATCAATTAACACATGATAGATCAAACATTATATAAAAAATATTATAAAAAGGAAACCCTAATAATCTAGTGTTGTGCTTTTAACATCAGTATTAATCTGTAATAACTATAAATTTCTACAATAGTTTGACATTATTCTCATAATATTTTGACTTAATTATTGTATTATTATGATTTCATTCTCATAATTAAAAGAAAGGGAAAATGAAACATCTTGTAGCATGTTAATGAGAAACTAGTGCATTGATTCATTATGCAAATACAACCAGAGATTACAGATGTTTTAGGACATACTATAAATACTTACACATGGATTTTTATTTTTGTTTTAACAGCAAAACAGATAAATGACCTTAAGCTTCGAGAGTAGGAACAGAAGTCACTTAGGATCATAAGCTACATTTTTTGAAGATTTTGAGACCCTGAATTGCTTGTAGACATTTGAGACAACTTGACTCATGTCTATGATTGCGTTTAAGTTAGTATTGCTGAAAAACACATTGCCTGAAGATTTAAGAATATTCTGGGAAAATTTGGGTGAGATCAGGAAACTGCACTTTAGGGAGAGGAATTAGGGACATTTCGCAGAGAAGCAAGGTGTTTGGTGATATATGTCATTTTTATTAAATGCCATTCTAGCTCCACTACTTATCCACAGTCACGATTCTAACTGAGGAGGATCAGTCTGCACAGGAGACATCCCTTGTCCATTTGCATTTCGGTTTTGTTTTGTTTTTTTACTGAATAATCTGTCTGTTTTCCTTTTCTACCAGGACTTTCAGCTCTTGTCATATTTTATGTCATGTCCTTTTGAAATTTCTTCTTTGATCTAATAGAACTAGAAAGACTTTGTCTTCAATTCATCATTATTTAATCAACATGAGTTCTACAGGGGACACTTATATTATTGTTCCAAATTGAAAGATCCATTTTTTAAAATTAAAATAACACTGAAGGTTGCATGATGAAGCAAACTCTTGTTAGCAATTGGACTGTCCTGGGTAATATTTTTGTCTTAATTTCTAGTCACACACACTGATGTAATTATTTATCACCACATAGAGGAATGTTTCAGTGTGTCTTGTGAAACTATATTTTTAGACAAAAGTCTTATAAAAAAACTATCTTTTCTATCATTTTAATGGGAGAAGAGCATCCCATCGTGAGGGTACATGGAGAGCTTTTTATAAGAAAACTTAGAAAGCAAAGAGCTCCCCGTGCCTTCTTTATACTATTTATATCTGACCATGATGACACTAATAAGACCTGTTAACAAACGCTATTCTAGCCCGTAGTTACAACCTGTAGAGTCTATTGCACACAGCTCTCTGTGTTATTGGGTTTTGCTGGTTTATTTAGGTCATATTCAGGCATTGATTGAAGCCCATACAAAAATATGATACACAAGAAAATCCTATTCAGGTTATCTATTATAATTAAAAGAAAGGGAAAATGAAACATCTTGTAGCATGTTAATGAGAAACTAGTGCATTGATTCATTATGCAAATCCAACCATAGAAGAAAAATAGAAGTTTTTCTTCTATTTTGCAACTTTTTGAAGTATTATTTTTTATATATTAAAGCTAATTAGTTTAGCACGCATAAGTAACTTTGCAAAGAAACTGTATCTGCATTTATTCAGTCATTTCACTTCAGTGTATATTTTGTTCCAGATTTACAGCTTGTTTTTCTTTTCTTGGTTGTATTAATCAGTTTTTTTCCTTCTGCAACTTCCTGCCTGTGTAAACCTTTTCCATATTTTGTTAAAAACTAAACAGTTCCCTTATATTACTACCTTGGAGTCGTGTCTGTGTATTCCTCATACATTTCACAAAACCTGGCTGGACGATTTTAAAACACTTTTTGTTCTGGCAAAGATTTAGTTGACAACCTTAAAGATAAAGTGTTGGGAATTTCAGCTTTTTTTATCTGGGATCCAGCTCATTTAGTTCAGTTCACCAAAAATAGCTGGGTCTTTTTGGCACTCAAATGGCTCTTCACTTAGTAATTGTGAGGAGGATTTTTTTTTCTTGTGAACTGAGCCAATGATGAGGATCCCTGAAAAGTGCTGGAATATCCACTAATTAAAGAGCTATGGTTTAATCATGTGTCATTTTTGGTATTTTTTTTACATAACATGTAGCAAAAAGTTGTTTTAGTCTTCACTGGTTAGGATTACCAAATGAAGCTATGAATAGTTATAATTTCATAGTGTTTGCAGCACTCTTTTAGCAAGTAAGCATATTCAAATGATATTTTTGTTCTATTTATGGAAAACATGTTTGCAAAACTAAATCAGTGGTGTGACTCTGTGAAATGAATGTTTCATATCTTTAAGAGGAGAGGCCCTTGGTTTTGTATTCATAAACTCATCATCTCGGAGTGAAAGCACTTTGCTCAGAAAGGTTAAGGTTTGATAGGTGTGGTTATGAGGAAAGGAGAAGTCTGGTTGAAATGAGAACTGGTGCGGAAGCAAGAAAGGTTAAAAAGATCATTTAAATGTGAAAGTGCAACCCTAAAAAAACAAGGCTGTACTAATAAAAAAATTGTTTTACTTTGTTGGATAAAGCTCATCTTTTCTGTCATTCCTCCTCTTGTTTTATTTTTACCATGGATATGAGACTCAGACAGCAAGATGAAGCAGTGGTAAGCCTCATAGCAACCACGTCATTTTTAATAAATTTATCTATATTTTGTAACCAAATATTAAGGGGGAAAAACGGCACATTTGACTAATTTTCTTTTAAGTTGCTAATAGCCGGAAAAGGGCAGAGTGCCTTCTCCGGGTCAGGGGGGTCGCCCTGTCTCAAGTGGAGGAGTTTAAGTATCTGGGGATCTTGTTCACGAATGGGGGAAGAACGGAGCGGGAGATCGACAGGCGGATTGGCGCAGCGTCTGCTGTAAAGCGGGCGCTGTACCGGTCCGTCGTGGTGAAGAGAGAGCTGAGTCAGAAAGCGAAGCTCTCGATTTACCGGTCGATCTACGTTCCTACCCTCATCTATGGTCATGAGCTTTGGGTCATGACCGAAAGAACGAGGTCCCGGATACAAGCGGCCGAAATGAGTTTCCTCCGCAGGGTGGCTGGACTCTCCCTTAGAGATAGGGTGAGAAGCTCGGTCATCCGGGAGGGACTCAGAGTAGAGCCGCTGCTCCTCCACGTCGAGAGGAGCCAGTTGAGGTGGCTTGGGCATCTGGTAAGGATGCCTCCTGGACGCCTCCCTGGTGAGGTATTCCGGGCACGTCCCACCGGGAGGAGGCCCCGAGGAAGACCCAGGACACGCTGGAGGGACTATGTCTCTCGGCTGGCCTGGGAACGCCTTGGAGTTCCCCCGGAGGAGCTGGAAGAAGTGGCTGGGGAAAGGGAGGTCTGGGCCTCCCTTCTGAAGCTGCTGCCCCCGCGACCCGACCCCGGATAGGCGGAAGAAAATGGATGGATGGATGGATGGGTTGCTAATAACCTTGCACCTGTCTAGTCGGTTAAACACACAACTACCTGAGTGTAATCCCCACTGCCAACAAAAAGCTTTCTTATCACAACAGCTGCTAACAAGACTTTGAAGAAGAAAGACTGTCTTTTTTTGTGAGCTGGTACAACAGCTGCAAATAGACTGAAAGGCAGGCGATTTGATCCCAGCTTAGACCTGCACCACCTCATACAGCCTTAATATAAAAATGATCTTAAAATGTGAATGTTGAAGTGAACTGTTTTAGGAAAATTCATTAGATTTTTTTTTCAGGAAACTGCATATTTTTCATACAAATATGAGTGTAAAGACAAAAATGAACTATTAATAAATGAAAACATGATATAGAGACAAATATTAACCAAAGTTTTATGTGAAATTTTAAGTTTTTAAATTAGTTATTCTGCATTAAACATCTTAGTCTTTGTGATTTATTAAGAGAAAACAAAATTCTTACCCTCATCTGTATGATAATAACAAACATTCATGCACCAGGGTTGAACAGAACATGAAAGAAAATGCAGCTAATGTCTAAGTAAGACTTTAAAAGCCTCAGAATCCCAGAAGAACTAATGATTGAGTCCATTTTAGCATATTACAACAAAGTCTGACTCCTTGGAAGCCAAAAACAAAGGAATGAAAGGAGTTATGGAATCTTTTCTATAGGTCACTGGGTTTCTTTTTATTGACCTGTCCAGATTTGCATGATCTTGATTATAATCATGAGGGCTCAGACAGAAACAAAGGCAGTGGAACTGTATCAACATATTGAGTGGAGGTGATTATCAGCAGGCGATCACAGTGACACAGTTATTAGCAAACAAAGCATAAGTGTTCTTTATCTCACTCTCTCTTTTTCTGTTTCTCTCTATTCCTCGCTGTGCTTCCATCCAGTTAGATACTGTTTGAATCATCACGTTCCCTGGCATGAGAGTGCTGTGTAATTAACCTATGAGATTTTGGATGTTGCAACGTGCCTGCTGCCTGCCTTGGTGACCCACTCTGGTGGATTATCACTGCCATCTTCTGGCAAAACTAAAATCTTGGGATCAGTTCTGCAAAGTGGGAAAAGAAAATGTGGCAGCAAAAACAATGTTTGAACCTTTTGCAACATCCATTTTTTCCTGAAATTATGGATTATAAAGCTCTTTTGGATTTCAGCTTTCAGGTAATCGTTTTTTTTTTCCCTTTTATATTTTCAGATGTAAATAGAGTGAAAGAAAATCTGTTTTATGACATTTTGAAAAATAACAGGATGTAAACAAGTTTCAAATGAAATGTATACCTGTTTTATTTAATGAGGCATCTCAAGTATCTAAAAACCCTTCATTTGAATACATATCTTCACAAAACAATAAATAATGCACTGATTGCTTTTCCATGTTATTTAGTTTATTTGTGGCTTGTTTATCTTAAAAAAAAAACACATGACTAGATGCTGTTCTTCTAAAATCCCCCTGAATAAACCAAAACTAAGAATAAACTGATGCCATGAACCGATCCTGCCTTTGCAGCAACTGACAGAGAACGTTCTTTGGTGCTTTAGCCTGAAGTGTTTTCTAAAAACAGCGCTTCAGTGAACTGTGTTGGTGTACTGTTTTTCCATCCTTATAATTAAGGGTGCAACTTATCATGGTTATAAAGTACAAAATATTTACACACAAAAATCAAAAGTTGGAGATGTACAAACTTTCCACAAGCATTTATATGCAAATGAGGCTGATGGAGTTCAGTCCTGTGCTTTTTTTTTTTTTACCTGCTTAATTTTTTTCCACAAGAAAAAATTAAAAAGAGATGTTGTAAAGCAAAAATTGTAAGCTTTAAGTTGTTTATTATGTAACTTTGTAGACAAAGATTTCAGGTGTATTGGTGATTATAACTTTTTTTAAGTGTGTGTGTCTAGCAGTAGAATGCTAATGCTAATTACGTATATACTAAAGCAGCATTAAAGGAGGTTTATCTTGGAAGCATGAAGAAAAAAATACTGTAGTTATAGACAAAGTGGTTGTAATTAGGTGCTTCTTCATGAACAGATTTTAAATGAGATGTTGTCCAGATCAGGGCTGGGGCTGGAAAAGAGCCCACTTGTGATGCATTGTCCTCACTTACAAAAGTCAATTTCTCCTATAGAAGTGTGCAACAACATTATTGGGAGAGAAAATTGGGGTCATCTGTTTTGTTCACTCATCAGTGCAGCCTCAGATTGCTGGCTAATCAATCTTGTTGCAGTTGTGTCTTTGCTCAACAAATTTAGCTTATGAAAAATGCCTTCTGAACAGTGAAATATAAGTGTGCCCCTCCAAAAAAAAATTAAAAAATTGCATTTTCTGCCAAAAATGCAGTGTGAATACAGAACGTTGAAATATTTTTTTTGCTGAAAGCTACGGAAGTCAAGCTAAAAATATTAAATAGCAAAACCGTTTAAATTTGAACAGCTAACTTTTGCTGAAAGCAGGAAAACAAAAATGAAAAACAAGTAGAATTAAAGCTCCGCGGAGCCTCAAGCGGCCCTCGCAGCTAGCGCTGCTCCGGCCTATAGCCACCGCGGGGGTACCAGCACCGCCACCCGCCCGCCACCGCCGACGCTCGCTCGCCATCCTCCATGCGATCTGCATGGATGCCTTCGGCTGAGCTCCCTGGCGATGCACCAAAAATCTGGAGCAGATTGGGCCATGTAGAGAGG
>NW_013952633.1:519853-521888 GCF_001266775.1 Austrofundulus limnaeus
CTACGATAAAGTAAGTGAAGAGGAAAGGATCTCTTGAAAGTTGCTAGGTGGCGCCCTTGAGCCGTTTCTTGTGCGATTTTTCCAGAAACCTTAAAATACATAAATTTTACACGGGCTCTATGCCCCCGCCAAGTTTGGTGAGTTTTTGAATATGATAAAGCCCCCAAAAAGGCAATTCATTTGGCACAAGAACTATAATAAACAGTACAAAAACAATAGGCCTTCGCAGCGCTTAGCTGCTCGGGCCTAATAAACAGTACAAAAACAATAGGCCTTCGCAGCGCTTAGCTGCTCGGGCCTAAAAATGTGTCAAAAAATTGAACATGGCAGAAATGTAGCTAAAATGGGCAGAAAATACTAAATACTTGCATAAATTTAGCTAAAAGCAGAAAAAAGTTAAAACTGCAGCAGGAAGTTACAAGAATCAAACAAGGGGACTTTATGTACAAAATATAAAAAAGAATAAAGCTGAAATTTAGACAAAAGAAGGTAAAGCAAGAAAAAATATTAATTGAATTTATTTTGTGTCCTTAAAATTAAGAGGGCTCATCATTGAAAGAGCACATGTTTGCTTTGCTGAAAAAGAGCTAAAATTGTTCTCCAATGTTTGTTTATCTGTCAGTCCGTCCATTTTCTGCCGCTTATCCGGGGTCGGGTCGTGGGGGCAGCAGCCTAAGCAGAGAGAMCCAGACTTCCCTCTCCCCAGCCACTTGGGCCAGCTCATCCCAAGGCATTCCCAGGCCAGCCGAGAAGCATAGTCCCTCTTTCTGGGCATCCTCCCAGTGGGACATGCCCGGAACACCTCACCAAGGAGGCATCCAGGAGGCATTCTAACCAGATGCCCGAGTCACCTCAACTGGCTCCTCTTGACACGGAGGAGCAGTGGTTCTACTCTGAGTCCCTCCCGGATAACTGAGCTTCTCACCCTATCTCTAAGGGAGAGCCCAGACACCCCACGAAGGAAACTCATTTCAGCCGCTTGTATCCGCGATCTCGTTCTTTCGGTCACTACCCAAAGCTCGTGACCACAGATGAGGGTAAGAACGTAGACCGACTGGTAAATCAAGAGCGTCGCCTTCTGGCTCAGCTCTCGCTTCACCATGACAGACCAGCACAGCGCCCGCATCACTGCAGATGCAACACAAATCCACCTGTCGATCTCCCGCTCCATTATTTCCTTATTCGAGAACAAGACCCTGAGATAATTAAACTTCTCCACTCGGGGCAGGACCTCCTCCCCGACCTGGAGGCGGCATGCTACCGTTTTCCGGCTCAAGACCATGGTCTCAGATTTGGAGGCACTGATCCTCATCCGGCTGCTTCACACTCAGATGTGAACCGCTCCAGTGAGAGCTGGTGATCTTGATCTGATGAAGCCAATAGGACTACATCATCGCAAAAAGCAGAGATACGATCCTAAGGTCACCAAAAAGGATCCCCTCAGCACCTTGGCTGTGCCTAAAAATTCTGTCCATAAAAGTTATGAACAGAATCGGTGACATAGGGCAACCTTGGTGGAGTCCAACTCTCACCGGAAATGAGTCCAACTTACTACCGGGAAATGTGGACCAAGCTCTGGCACCTGTCGTACAGGGACCTAACAGCCTGTATCAACGGGCCTGGTACCCCATACTCCCTGAGTACCCCCCACAGAAGTCCTCGAGGGACACGGTCGAACGCCTTCTAATTTTGAACGCCTTCTGAAAATGCTTCTGATTCAGATTCTCCAAGTCCACAAAACACATGTTGACTGGTTGGGCGAACTCCCATGCACCCCCCCAGGACTTTGCTGAGGGTGTAGAGCTGGTCCACTGTTGCACGACCAGGATGAAAACCACACTGCTCTTCCTGAAGCTGATATTTGACTATCCGACGGACCCTCTTCTCCAGGACCCCCGAATAGGCCTTACCAAGGAGGCTGAGAAGTGTGTTCCCCCTATACAGTGGTTTGCAAAAGTATTCATACCCCTTGAACTTTTCCATATTTTGTCACATTACAACCACAAACATAAATATATTTCACTGGAATTTAATG
>NW_013952633.1:523156-530500 GCF_001266775.1 Austrofundulus limnaeus
CATTAAATTCCAGTGAAATATATTTATGTTTGTGGTTGTAATGTGACAAAATATGGAAAAGTTCAAGGGGTATGAATACTTTTGCAAACCACTGTAGTTGGAACACACTCTGCGGCCCCCCCTTTTTAATTAGAGAGACCACCACCCAGGTCTGCCAATCCAGGGGAACTGCCCCCTATGTCCACGCAACACGACATTGTAGAGCCGCGTCAACCAACGTAACCCCACAACATCCAGAACCTTAAGGAACTCCGGGCAAATCTCATCCACCCACGGCGCCCTGCCACCGAGGAGCTTTTTAACCACCTCGGTGTCCTCTGCACCAGAGATTGGAGAGTCCGGCCCAGGGTCCTCAGGCTCTGCTTCCTCATGGGAAGACATGTCGGTAGGATTGAGGAGGTCTTCGAAGTATTCCGCCCACCGAACCCACAATGTCCCTAGTTGAGGTAAGCAATGCACCATCCCCACCATAAATAGTGTTGGTGGCGAACCAATTTCCCCCCGAGACGCCAGATGGTGGACCAGAATAGCCTCAAAGCCGTATGGAAGTCTTTTTCCATGGCCTCTCCGAACTCCTCCCACACCCGAGTTTATGCTTCAGCGACCATTCAAGCCGCAATCCGCTTGGACTGCCGATACCTATTGGCTGCTTCCGGAGTCCCACAGGCTAAAAAGACCAGATAAAACTCCTTCTTCAGCTTGACAGCATCCCTCACCGCCGATGTCCACCAGCGGGTTCGAGGGTTGCTGCCACGACAGGCACCGACAACCTTATGGGCTCAGCTCAGGTAAGCCGCCTCAACAATGGAGGCACGGAACATGGCCCACTCTGACTCAATGTCCCCCACTTCCCCTGGAACATGTTCAAAGTTCTCCCGGAGGTTTGAGTTGAAGCTCCATCTGACTGGAGTCTCTGACAGACATTCCCAGCATTCCCTCACTATACGTTTGGGTTTACCAGGTCTGACCAGCATCCTCCTCCATCAACGGAGCCAACTCACCACCAGGTAGTGGTCAGTTGACAGATCAACCTCKCTTCACCCGAGTGTCCAAAAAATGCGGCCGCAGATCAGATGAAACAACAATAAAGTCGATCATCGAACTGTGGCCTAGGGTGTCCTGGTGCCAATAGCACATATGAACACCCTTATACTTGAACATGGTGTTCGTTATGGACAATCCATGACAAGCACAGAAGTCCAATAACAAAACACCGCTCGGATTCATTTCAGGGGGGACGGCAGTTCCTCCCAACCATGCCTCTCCAGGTCTCACTGTCATTACCCACGGTTGAAGTCCCCCAGCAGAACAAAGGAGTCCCCGTTAGGAGCGCTCTCCAGCACCCCCTCCAAGGACTCCAAAAAGAGTAGGTAATCTGAACTGCTGTTAGGCGCATAGGCACAAACAACAGTCAGGACCCATCCCCCCACCCGTAGGTGGAGGTAGGCTACCCTCTTGTTCACCGGGGTGAACCCCAACATACAGGCACTGAGATGGGGGCAATAAGTATGCCCACTCCTGCTCGGCATCTCTCAGCATGGGCAACTCTAGAGTGAAAGAGTGTCCAAACCTTCTCGAGGAGACTGGTTCCAGAGCCAGATCGGTGCGTTGAGGTGAGTCCAACTATATCTAGTCGGAACCTCTCAACCTCACGCACCAGCTCAGGTTCCTTTCCCACCAGAGAGGTGACATTCCACATCCCTAGAGCCAGTTCCTGTAGACGAGGATCGGACCGCCAAGGTCCTCGCCTTCGACCACTGCCCAACACACATTGCATCTGATCCCTACCGCCTCTCCCACAGGTGGTGAGCCCATGGGAAGGGGGACCCACATCTCCTCTTCGGGCTGTGTCCGACCGAGCTCCATGGGTGAAAGCCCGGCCACCAGGTGCTCGCCAACGTGCCCCACCTCCAGGATGTTTGTTTCTATTCTCTTTTTGTGAATGGGTTCTGAACTGTAATTTCATTGTGCTCTGTACAATGACAACAAAAGTTTATCTTATCTTATCTTATCTTATCTTATCTTATCTTATCTTATCTTATCTTATCTTATCTTATCTTATCTTATCTTATCTTATCTTATCTTATCTTATCTTATCAACTGTAAATAGCTGAAAAATATGTTTAAAGGCTGTAATTAGACGACACTGAAGGAACCCATGTGCTTATTTAAGCTATAAAACTGAAATGACAACAACAAATTATACAAAATTTAAAAAAAATAATAATAAATAAATAAAGAGTAGCTGAAAAGGCAGGGAAAAAACATCAAGACTAAGCAGAAGGGAACTTAACAAGCTTAGAATAACTGTAAGAAGTGAAAAGAAGGACACAAAAGAAAATTAAAGGAGTTGAAACATAGCTGAAAATACTATAAACAGTTAAATGAGCAAAAAAAGCTAAATGAAGCTGAAATTAGCACAAACTATAAAAAACTAAACCAGAAATAAAGGTCTAAAGCAAAGTAAAGCTTTACAAACATTTTATGGTTTTTAAGGATGTTGAAGACAGCTTCAATTTCGAAGAGAAAAAAACCTGCAGAAAAAGCTAAATATCTCAAAAAGTGAAAATTGCTGAAATACCAAAAGCCATACCAAGAGTGTCCTGAATGAGCTGAACATTTTGATATAAAAACTGTTGAAAAGGCACAAAAAATGTGGGATGAGATACATGCCAAAACATATACAGAAGAATAATGGATTTCATTAACACAGTATTGAGGTTTCTGAAGGTTTTGTGATACCTCTTACAAAGTTTTGTATCATCTAAAAATCTAGACTGCAATCGTTCTACCTTATGAAGTCTCTGTGAAAGACAAACAAATCAAATAAATTAAATAAAGTAATTGTCCCTCTTTTCTGTGCCCTCCCTAGCTCCGATCAAATWTTTCTGAAGGTGATGTCTCTGCCTCCCATGTTTTTCAGCTGTGACTTTGCTCTTTTTTTGATTCATTCTTTCCATCTGCTCCACCTCATCTTTTGCTGCCTACCACTGCTGTCTTCCTCATCAAAGTGATGGGATGTGATTTAACCATCCTCCTCACTGCGTTTGATATTGGCACAATCCTCCGTGCTGATCTATCAGTCAGAAAACCTCGCCTTGATCTGTACAAGATTGGGCGTGACATGCAAGACATTTTATCGTCTTGGCCCATCACACTCACCCCTCTTACTCATGTCCATTCATGCATAGTTCAAAGGCTTTCATCTTAAAAGTTTTAAGCTCTCCCTCTGTCTCTCCAAAGTATTGCATTTTAAATTATAGCTGTATGGGTTTTATTCTTCATATATGTAAGTTGTCGCTGCATCTTTTTTTTCCTTCTAAAAGTAACATTTAAAGCCAAATTCAAGTTAAAAATGATTGATTTGAGTGTAAATGCCAACACTTATCAACAATGTGGGTTTACTTCTTTGAAATGTACAAATGCTGATGAATTTACACACAGTTTTGGAGACTTTTACACAATACACAAGATGTTGCAATCCATTTGAAGTCACAAATATTTCAGGTCTCAGAGCTTAAATATTTCAGCTCCATTCTGTCTTGTTGTTTGTTGTATCTCTGCTTGGATTGGATTTTCCCTTGCTACTAATAAATGATAAAAGAAATGACAAACACGGATCGTCAGTTATATAAATTTTACGTATGTTCTTTGCATACAAAAGTCACACACAAATTCCACTTTTTCAACCATGAAATGCATTGTGTTGTTTATTTGGAGTCTCTATGAGTGCATAAAAGTTGAATTTAGTCTCCCCACATGCTGCATAAATATCTTTATATTCTGTTTGGGTCATATTTTTCAACCTGTTTAGTTTTGTTTTCTATGACATCACATTATTTGCAACAAAACTTGTAAATAAGGTCTGGACTTACCATTTACAATTTGGTGGTCTTCATTATCCTCTGGCTCTGGCTCAGACTCTGATTCCAACCTGTAAGGCTGAATGGACAAGTCTTCTGTTATTGATATATTTTAATTCATTTGTAAATATTTTTTTCTGTGCTGCTGTACAGTCGTAAACCCTTCTGTAAACTATAGCGGATGGTCCTGGAAGCTGAAGGGGGGCGGGTTGTGAAATGCTTTGTTTGGATTTAGAGACAGCCTCAAAATGAATTGATCTGACACACACCTCAGTAGAGAGGTAAAAGAGGGGCTTGTGGAGTTACAATAAGAGGGAAATCAGACCAAAGCATTGCAGTTCCACTTTACATAGACCCCAACTGCAGGATTTAAATGTGAAAAGCATGATATGTCTCCTTTAAAGTATTATTTTCCTTTGGAAATGTTTTTATTAGAATAAATTGTTGAGTACTTGGTGCCCCCTGTCTGCAGCCAATAATATGACAGATTTTATCCAATAGGGCATTATGTTTGTCTGTTCAGTCTGGCTAAATACCTGCTCCCAGAGCCCAATAAGTAGCCTATATTTACAAATCGACAAGGCTCAGTTGGTGTGAATGAACAGCTCTGTTGTGAGAGCTGATATAAAGCATGTCCCAGTCCATGAGTGGACCACAGCATCTTTTCACAAACCTGTTTTTGTGAGGGGCTCTCTTCACCTCAAGTGACAAAGAGGTGCTCAAAAAAAAAGACCAGCTTCTAAAAGGTGACATATATCGCTGAGACTCTGGATATTTTGACTTGGTGTGTGTTGTTTTTTTAATTTAATTTTAGTAAAGATGACAAGGGCCTGAATGTCAGGGCTGGCAGTAGTGTGTAAAGGAAAACAGAAGAAATAGTAAAAAATGAGAGACAGGAGAATTATAATGTATCTCAGGTCTAAAGCAAGTGCTGCATTGCCGCAACTCATTTCTCAAGAAAATGAGGACGTTTGGGGGTGGGGGTACATGTGGAGAGGAGTAGGTAGGAGAAGGCAAGTTTTTTTATGCAGGGAACTGTTGCTAGGAAACACTTGTGGCATCTCATCTCACTCTCCTTGAAATGCCAGAACTAACTGACAGGAAAGCAGCTGAGTGAAATGTCAGATCTATCCTCGAAGGAGTTTGAAGAGTGCAGTGCATGTTTCTATTTAAGTAGCCATGTTTATCAAAGGAGTTTGCACAGAGTCAACACCAGCTTTTCTTTTGGTGGAGCAGAAAGTGTTTTGGATGCAGACAGGCTGATTGGAATGTCTGCTGCTTCCTTCTTGTAACCTGCTTGCCTGCCCAGCTGTCTTTTTTAGTCTAATTAACTTTTATTCTCTCCAAAACCCATTCAACCTCTGCCCAAGCTTGTGTTTGTTCCTCTCCTTCCTTGTCAGTCACTTACATTTGAGTGTAATTGTTCCATTTCTTATTAAATTTGCCTTTTCTTGGCCCTTCTATTAGTCTGTTAATTTCCTCTGTCCATTTCAAACCTAAAGCCATACAGTCCATCACTCTAATCCTCTTCCAATAAATCTGAAAAAAAAAAAGAAATAAAAAGCTCGATTTTTCAAGAGCTACTGGCTCCATTGGTTACATTTAGTTAATTGCAATTCAAAGAGAGTAAGCAGCTCAGAATTAAAATGAAAGCATTCAAATATGGTGATTTCATCTTTACCAGAATCCAATAGTAGTTGTATTATGATTACATTCTCTTGATGTGACAATGGAAAACTCTTACATTATAATAAAATGTACTATAGCAACCTTTAAAACACACATCATGTTTTTAAGTCATTCTTTTTAACATTAAAATCATTCTGTTGGAGTCTAACAGGGGTGTCAAACTCATTTTCACCGAGGGCCACATGAGCGTTATGGTGGCCCTCGAAGGGCCAGTTGTAATGAACTTTGATGTTTCATGTTTAACTTGGACTAAACAGTGTTTTAACACTGATAAGAACTAAGTGTATGACTGACTAAGTCTGAAATAAATACAGAAAAATTATTAAAACTAAAACTAATAAAGTTTTTCCTCACTGATGAGTTTCAAGTGAATAGCTAATATGCATTATGGCACATTTAGTTTATGGTTGATGCCAACTTAAAGCAGCTTAATTTCAGACTGTGCTATCCAACTAAATTGCACAGTTACTTAAAGCCAACAGCTCAGGGGCAGGACACTTGTTATTATTTTTCAACTTTTAAGTTTATTTTGTTGCATTTAATMATAAATTTAAAGTTTACCATTGATATAAGAAACAATTTTCTTGTCTAGTAAAATGTTTTTATTTTTTATTTTATTTATTTTAGTCACATGTGCTATATAAAGAGGAACTGCAATACTTTGGTCTGAATTCCTTCTTATTGTAACTCCACAAACCCCTCTTCCACCCTTGTTCTGAGGTGTGTCTCAAAGCAACTCATTTTGATGCTGTCTCTTTAAATTCAAATGCGGCGCTTCAGACCCCTCCAACTTCCAGAGTGCTCCATTCTAGTTTAATAGAGGGGTTCATGACTATATAGTGGCATAAAATATTTTTATTTACAAATTAGAAAAAAAAAAGAAAAAAGATGATTGGGTTAAAAAATATGACAGAATATTAAAATATCTACGAAACACCGGGATAGACTCCAAGTACACAAAATGCTTTTAACATCTAAACAAGTGGACTTTGCATGATATGTCCCTTTTAATTGACTTTTTGAGCTTTTGTGCTTGATTACACAGTCACACTTTTATTGTGTGTTTGATGGGAATATTTAAATGCTTTGAATCCCGCTTTACACCTCTTGGCACATGTGACAAAGGTGTAATGACAGTACAGACAATGTACTGTTCACATTCTGCTTTAAAATTCTATTTTATACAACTCTCTTTTAAGTCCTTCATAAGCTCTTTAATCTAATATTTTATAGTCAATAGTAGTGTAGTTTTATTTATTTATTTATTTATTTGCTGTTGTCTCATTAAGCTTGACTCAACAATTCTGTGCCTGCTGACTGCACACTGCACACAGTAATGTGCTGAAATGATAGGGGGTGTAATTGGAGCTGTGCAAACAGTCCTTATTGCATGTTTACTGTATCTGTGCAGAATATGATGCTAGCAAGCAGTTAAATTACCCACCACAATGCAAATGGAAAAAAAATTAATACGTCTCAAACTCGGTTTTATGGAAACAGTCTATAACTGGCCATCGACATAGCAGCATTAGATTACCCAGGGCCGGCCCAAGTTAATTTGGTGCCCTAGGTTAGATTTAAGGTGGCACCATTTGTGCTATTTTTTAAATGTCACTGTCAATTCATTTAAATATGCAATTGTGTGTGTGTGTGTGTGTGTGTGTGTGTGTGTGTGTGTGTGTGTGTGTGTGTGTGTGTGTGTAATTGGAAATTATTTCCAGATGTAAAAAAGTTATTAATTAAATGGAATGTGAGTGAGAAACATTTCTTAATCAGTAGTGGAGTGTAAAAA
>NW_013952633.1:531730-539520 GCF_001266775.1 Austrofundulus limnaeus
ATGTAATACTGATCAATAAAGATTTAAGTACTTTGTTGAGATTAATGTTTTTAGTTTTTTTTTTTATCCAAAAAACAGCTTTATGCAACTTTCAGTGTGGTAGCCAAAAAGTCAATAAAGATTGCCTTTTCCAGCTAGTAGATGTGTACATTTTCCAAAGGCCAGTATCAATATTGACAGTGAGAAAACGTCCTGAGGTCTAAACTCGATGCTCCCACAGCAGGCCAGCTTTCCAAYAGTCTCTACTTTGTATGTCTACCCACTGCGCCTGCAGCAGCACTTCAACTTCTCTGAATGACTGCTGCGTAGACTTCTATTTTCTCTCACTACAATCTGAGCAATTTTTCTCCAGGAGAGGATATTTGCTCTCCCTCTGTTGGGCCCTTGAGATTTGAGATAGGGTTTCCAAAAAAAAAAAAAAAAAAAAAAAAACAGCAGTGTGCAATACTTTTATTGTTTGATGAAATTTGTCTTTGAACTTACCTTGCATATAATTTAAACGTCTAAATACATTTATTTCTTCATTTAATTTTAGCTTGTGAAATATACAGTATGTCTACCCCTTTTTGTAGGTATGATTGGATCTTCAACACTGCTGAAGATCTTTCTCTGAATGATTTTTGTACTCTGTATTGAGTTGCAGTGACATGCATTGGACAATGACTTTTAGTAAAGTGCCCAACAAACATTTCTACCAAATGTATGACTATATACTCCATAATTTACATAGTGTATTCATGCAAAAACAGCACACACAATCTGCCTGTGGTGTTTAGTATGGATTGAGTTTATCTTGGTGCCACAGATACATTCACATAATGTTTTCTCACAACCACATTTACAAATATGCGGACACTTCCATTGTTCCATTCAGCATCGTAAACTTATAAGATTCCTATTACGGAAACAGTAAACGGTGTATAAAATGTCTCGGTGCCCCAGCCAATTACCATGGATTGAATATTATGAGGCTGTAAACTCCTGAGAACACAAACCTTTAGGGGTGGGGTGAGGCAGGGCTTGTCCCATTGCTGGAGATGCTGAAAGAGTGTATGTTGAAGATGACACATTTAAAGCATGGATGAGCACTTAATGTAACAACGCACTACTGCATCTTACTAAAAAGCTTATAGTGCATGCCAAATCTGGTGAATTAATGAGTAGCATATGAACAAATTAAAGATTAAAATGATTTATTTCACACAGTGGACACAATTCAGTGGTTCCAGGAGAATCATCTCAGTCTAGAAGCATTACAGAGCCAATCAGTGTTATACTAGTGTCCATTTTATTCTAGTAGCTGTTAACACTTGAAGTAAACCACAAATGTAGTTGTAACCCTCTCATCTTTGTCAGAAACGAGCATCCCTTAATTTGATTTCTCACACTGGGAATAAATGTTTCCATACTCCACAAATGCAGTCATTAAGGCGTTTTAGTGATTAGCAACTTATTTTATTCACTAAACGTAAAGGACACTTCTATGCCTCGCCGGCATGATTGAAATAGTTTTTGTGCCTCTGACATTAATAAAGATTGGAGACATGTATCTAGGCTAAACTATTAGTCTGATTTTGACCACATTATGAAAAGCTAAACTAATATTCTGCCATCATATTAGGTTCAAGTCAAAAATACAAAAACAACCATTTTTTTGGTTTGACTATAAAAGGTAAGGACATGTTGGTTTGTCCATATCTACTTACAYTGAGAACATTTCAGCAGTTTTACCTTCTAAATCAATTCATTGTAAATAAAACAGTTGGCAGAATGATATGAAATATAATAGTAATTAGAAGCACTCGGAGAGTGCAACCCCCCGCCAAGACCAATTTCCCCCATCCTGTGAGAGTTAATGCGCAAAAGCAGAGATGGAAACACATTTGCCGAATAAGTTCTGACGTAGCGAACATGTATGCATGGAATTTCTTCTCGGTGGAGACCTATGTGAAAAAAAAAAGAAAAGCCAGACTCGTCACCCAACGTTATTCATCGTCAAACTGGTGTCAGATCAAGCTCCTAAGTTTTCATCAGTCACATTTCACCATGTAAAACATCTGTTTTATCCCCTTGTATGAGTTTGTAATGGTTTGACTCTTTATAAAGTGCTTCCTGGCTCCCCCATCTCCAAACTTTGAGGCCCAGCAGCTCTCTGTTTACAAGCTTAGAAGTGAGAAACTGTTTTGATTGGTTGTTTGGGAAATGTGGTGTTTTTGAGGAAATGGGAAAAATAGGTTCCATGGTGCAGTCACGCATTTCCTGGTCACAAAACGTTCTGTAAATGTACATATTATGGCAAAAATTATTCATCATTAAATSTGGTTTTAACATTACTTTTATAAAGTTTGAAGTCCGTGCTGTCCAATCCAGCTCACTGTTTTTTACAGAAACCCTGTGAAAGCATCACAGCTTTGAAATCTCAGAGTGTTAAAAGAAAAAAAAATTCCTGTATCCGTATCGTGATCCGGAACATCACCAAAATTTAAAGGTGTGTTCCTTGGCCCAGTACCCACATGTGGAAAAATGTCATGACAGTCCGTCCACAAGTTTTTGAGTAATGTTGTCCACAGACAGAACAACAGAATGACAGACAGACAGACAGACAGACATATGCGACCGAAAACATTACCTCGCCCTTGGCGGAGGTAATACATAGGTTTGGTATAATATAACAAGTATCAAAACTATGAACATCTGTTCAGCGAAACTACAGGTTGGGATAAAATATACTTGCAAAACCTTATTGGCACCTGATTGGCAGCACCTAGGGGTAACCAGAAGGTCAAAGTAAGTGTCACAACAAAATAAGCTGTTTTCGAGAGAAGATTTGACAATATTTTCATATGTGCAACCCACATACTCAGCTCTACTGCTCATCTCACAAATGGAAGTTCTCTACAAATGTGGCACCACTTAAAAAGGAATTAAACAACAGTATATGATTTAATCCCAAGAAGTATTGTTACAACAAATAAATAACCTACCAAATACAAATTTCCTTACTTTTTGTACATGCTTATTGAAAAAAAAAGTTTAAATAGGCCATTAAAATTGGAACATTGTCATTTTGGATTCTAATTCCACCTTTTCACTCCAAATCCTCCCATGACCTTTCATCCCCTTCATGATATGTGCTGTTGAGTTCAGGAAATGACATGAGGGAAAGCGAAGAATTTCTCAGCTCTGGCAGGAGCACCGACAGCAACTTCAAGGTGAGGAGAAATTACACAGCAATGGCAGGAAACCTGAGCTTGTTAGTCRGAGGGGAAAAAGGTCAAAAAGTCTGATAGTAAAAAAGTTACCATGAGACCACGAAATAACACCTGCCAAAAATTGCTACCTGCAAGATAAGTTTAATGTGGCCAAGGTACAATAATGTTGCATGCAACATAAAGTAACACAATTGCGTAGCTAAGTCCAAAAACTTTGTTACTGTACTTAAGTTGAAAATTTTGCTATTTTTTCTTGAGTAATTTTTTTCTGTCTATTTTGTACTTCTACTCCTTACATTTTTACACAATTATCTGTACTTTCTACTCCCTACATTTTTAAAAAAGGTAAGAKGTAGAAAGTCTTCTACTCTTATCTTATTTCTAATCTTCTTTCATCCCAGCTCATTATTGTAAAAATAATCAYATCCTGATAAACTGTGCCTTTGAATTTAATTGTGGTTGGATGAGAAGTATAAATATATACCATTCTGACACGTTAGTTTGTACACAATCCATCACAGCTGCATGCCTTTAAAAAAATGTATTTGGAAAATGTAACCTCTCATTTTTACTCAATACTTTTACTTTTAATACTTAAGTATACTTTTTGTCAGAAATTTACTTTTGATTCTTAAGTACAAAATAAATCAGATACTTTAAGACTTTTACTCAAGTAATATTCTTAAAGGAGACTTTAACTTCTACCAAAGTAATTTTATGATAAGATACTTGGACTTGTACTCAAGTATCATTTTGTGGTACTTTATACAACACTGACAATTTCAGTGAATGCAACTAAAACTATAAATCTTGTCAATACTAGAGTCTAATACTAAACTTCTTTTGACCAACTTGAGCTCACGGTTATTTTTACCACATATGGATTGGGTAACTGTGCTGTAATTTTTTGTGCTTGCGTCATGAAAATGTTACTGTGGGTGTGCAGTTATATCAGCTTTTAACATGGCACCATCAGAAAATGACATTTGAATGGTGCCTTTCTGCTGTAATTGCACTTATTTCCACATGAATGGAGCACATGGTGATTCAGACTCTGGATCTTGGAACACATTTTTTTAATCATTCTTATGCTTTGCCTTTTGATATGCAGTGACATGGATTATAATATGATGAATTTATGAAAAAAATATATAAATTTTTCCAACTTTTTTTTTAGCGTAGAGTGTCATCTGTGTTGGTCCAAACAACAGACTGGGGTGTACACGGCTGTAGAGATTCCAACTCCAAAACATGATTCTCCCTTATCGCATTTCAGTTTAAGCTTCAAAATACCAGCCATGGTGAAAAGTGCACGGAGCCCACGAGGGGAAATGGGAGATTTCATTTCTTTTGCGTTCCCATGCAATAGTATTGCGTTACCTCGCAAATACTTTTGCGTTACCTCACAATACCTTTTGCGTTCCCTCACAAAAGTAGTTTATCACTGTTGTGCCTGCCGTTTAATTAACAAACTCACATGTTCACCATTAGTGAGTTAGCCTACTGCTTTAATTCAGCTTCAGAATAAATATATCACACAGTCATGCATGGAAGTATGTCATATGCTGATATTTTAACACAGTGCAGCCACGCAACATCAATGTCAATTTCACGAACTTGTGACGACACATCCTGTTTTGGTAACCGTATATTTCAAAATACAAGTCTGATTTAATTCAGTTCGTATACAAAACAATCTTTTGCGTGGGAACGCAAAACAGTTTTGCGAGGTAACGCAAAACAATTTTGCAAGGTAACACAAAAGTATTGCGAGGTAACGCAAATATATTGCAAGGTAATACAAAAGTATTGTGAGGTAACGCAAAAGTATTGCGAGGTAACGCAATATTATTGCATGGGAACGCAAAAGAAAAAAATCTCCCCATAACCCCTTGCGGGCTCCGTAAAAGTGACAAAGTTCAGTCATTGGAGTTAAGATTTGTTTTGGTGAAAGTTTTCTGTATGCAGGACTACACCACATCTTWAATCAGAAAAGTTTGCCAGTGAGTTGTCTTTGCTTTGAAACTAGTTTAACCTTAAATGTTTTGGATCATTTTTGGGATAAATCTAGCCTGGCCCTTGCCTTCCTACACAGTTCCACTCAATTTTAGTTTCCCTTCTCTGCTCCGTCTGGGATTTCTCCCATAAACAAGGATTTCTCTGGTAGAATTTCAACCCGGGCCAATCAGCAAACAGAAGGAGGAGTTGTGAATGACGACGTCGATTTTCTGTGCCATTTAGTCTGCCTCTAGTTTAGCAATGACAGCGCAGGAAGTGAATGAAGCCAGTCGGTACTCACAAGGCTTCCAAATTAAATTAAGAAGCATTTACAAGTTCTTGAAATTGCAACAAGGAGAAACTGGCTCTAATTTACTGCAACCATGTACTATTAGCTCTGTATGTAAATCCATGTAATCTCCCTCATAGTGAGGTCAAATGTGAAGCTATTGAAGCTATTATAGTGAATGCATCATATATGAATGAAATATGGTGATTTAGAAGAATTAGCCAAAGTTTACTGAAACTAGACCACGTTGAACTTCTAATATTTGTGTAGTTCTCATGCAGATGAAAGTGTTTTGAGACCATCCTGAGATAAGGTGGTGAAACGATGAGTAAACATCATTAGTCCTCACCCTGTGTCTACCCTTAATTGAAGTGTATTATCAGAAGAACACATGTGCTGTCAGCTCTTTTCATCTCCGGGTGAAGCACAGACATGATTAGACATCAGAGAGACACATTACCCCGGCATGATACTCACATTAATGCTGAGGCAGTGATCATTAGGTGCCTGCAAGGTTTAATGATGGTGTGGGGTTTGCTCTGGTCTGCCTCTTACTTTCAGCTCGTTTTCTTCTTTGCAGCCTGGGTGTTAGCACCTGGAGAGAAGTAAAAGGGGTGTGTGATTCAGGCTCTGTATGAAGTACAAAAATAAATTAATAATAAGCCAGTAAGTTTAAAATTATGGTTGAAATGTTTTATTTACTCAAATGGAGTACTAAAGTTTTTTAATTGTTACCTTTCGGTGATTCAGGGTGAAGTCACTAATTAATACTTTACAAATAACAAGATGAATAGTAGAGGAACTAACCCTTCACCTTTATATAGGACCTCTAATTTTACATTTATTCAATACTCTATAACCATTTATGTGTCTTGTGAGACATTTGCTTGTTTTAAATTACTCATACTTGCTGAATCTTTCTAAATATTAATTTTCTTTCTTTGTGCTATGGCTTTTTAAAAATCTTTTCAAAACCTGTTTTAAACAACTTAATACAACAAACATTATAATTACAAGCTTGTGATGTCCAGAGTTCATTGTTTCAATAATTCATTACAGTTTTTACTGTAAGAGGCACTTGAATTTTTGTTTCACCATTTTAATTATCAATGAGCACTATTTAAAAATAAAAAATAAACTAATTCTCAGACTCAGACTGTATAAATAATGAAATTTGTTTTCAGTTCTGCTTTTGTCAAAGTGATTTCTATTTCTCATCAGGGATGCAGTATTTTAAAATACTTACATTAGAAATTCTCCTATTGTTGTTACTGCAAATGTTTGGAATGGTATAACAATACTACTGATGCATTATTTCTTTTGTTTAACTGAAATGAAAAAGCAAAGTATTTGTTGCTTCTGTGTGGGGTTGTGCCATGCGCAGTGATGTTGCAATGAGTACAGCATACCAAAAGATGGCGCTACTTTGCAACTAAATACCAGCAAGAAGTCATRCTTTCATAGTTTTAAATAAACAGAACACATGAAAGGTAAACAAATAAGTATAATGCAACATCTGAACTATGCTAGTGACATTTACATATAACATGCTTTATAACATTTTTACTTTGTAGGCCWCTATTCTTCTGACTGGCTATTCTAATGCAAACAAAATAAATGGTGTGAGGTATCCTCCTAATTATATTTTGGATTATTTTAAATCGTTTTATCTTCCTCCATTCCCATCTATTTTCATTATTTCATGTATTTCATGTTTTAAACATGTTAATAGCAACTGTACTGGAGGTAAAATAAACTGAGCATGTGGTCCCTCACTTACACACTTCATACTTTCTTATGGAACTGATTGGGCCAATATAACTTATACAAATAAACACTTCATGAATGAGAGAGCAATATGTTCTGAGACTAGGGCCAGATGAATAAAGTTAGTTAATTAACTATTGCTGCTAATGTTTGTAAATTAAGCCCATTACACMTATAGGTGATTAGGGCTTAGAAATCTGAAACAAACAACAAATAATAATAAAAATAAAAAAGCCCCAAAGAACAAGTCAATTAAATAAATTATAAACAGCTGTTAGCTAATTGTAACCAGATGAAGAATGTTTTCTGCCTGCGTCTGTATATTTTAATGAAACTTTCAGAAAATAATCACATCTACAGCTGACTGACTTTGGGAGTTAAAGTCCGTTCAAGATGGCCGCACAATTCAGCATGCATACAAACTCAGCCAATGTTACAATTAAGCAAAATTTATTCTTTCAATGCATGTATGTTGAAACATTATGGTCTGATATGTTTGACTGGTTATTTCCCAAAGTTCCCAG